>NW_020954585.1:39811526-40051368 GCF_900497805.2 Vombatus ursinus
TCTGAGGTCTCTTTCAGCACTAGATCCTCTCAGCTTGATAATGAATCTGAAAGTAAAAGTGCCAAGGTAAGTCAAGGAAAAAGATAGGTAAAGCTGGGATTTTCCGAAAGTGCAAGTCCAATCATGTCACCCTTCCCCCCCCCATTCAATAGACTCTAGTAGCTCTCTATTGCTTCCAGGATCAAATACGAAGTCCTTTGTTTGGCATTCAAAGCTCTTCATAATCTAGCCTCATTTTACCTTTCCAGTCTTCTTATACCTTACTTCCCCTCATATACTATTTGATCCAGTGACAGGCCTTCTTGCCTTTCCACATACAAAATAATCCATCTCTTAACTCTGCAAATTTCTGCTGGCTGTCTGCTGTGCCTAGAATACTCTCCCTGCTCTGCTCTGCCTACTCACCTCCCTTGCTTCCTTTAAGTTCCAATTAAAATCCCATCTTCTACAGGAAGCCTTCCCCAACCCCTCTTAATTCTAGTGCCTTCCCTCTGTCAGTTATTTCCTGTACCTAGCTCACTTTGTATATATTTGTTTGCTTTTGGTCTCCCCCATTAGATTGTAGGTTCCTTGAGAGTAGCCGCTTTTTGTATGCCCAGTGCTTAGCACACATTAGGCCTTCAATAAATGTTTGTTGATTGGTTGATTACTGGTCATTTCATCCCTGATCATCAGTCATCGATCTCCTGACCAGTCCTCCTTGTACACAACTCCTAAATAAAGCAAAGAAAAGATGGAACAGGACCCTGACCCCTCTTCTTTATCCCAGCAACGTGGAAACACTGTCACCCTCTTTGCTTTGGCGGAAGAGACACGTGGGGTGTAGAGAGAGGAAAGTGTTCAGGCAGAGATTTTTTTTTTAAAAAATGAAGGCCATTAAAAGCACATACAAATGAATATTTAATGAACCAGGCTAGAATTGAACTAATCTTACATGACACAAGTGATACCATGTGGGTTGACAGGTGCCAACCTGAAATATCCTCATCAGCATTCATTGAGTGCCTGAGTGCAAAGTACTCTGCTAGTTGTAGGATTTAAAGCTTGAAGAGAACTCCAAAATTATCCAGTCCAAACCCCTTCATTTTACCAATTAGGAAACTGAGGCCTAGAAGGATAAAGGGACTTGCCCAGGGTCTCACAGGCTGTAATAAGCAGCAGAGCTGGGATCCTTATCCAATTTTTCTGACTCCAGATCTGGCATTCTTTCTATGCACACCACCTCTGTTCACTTTGTTAAATAAAATGGGCTCTGATAGAGTTTCACAATAGTGGGCTAGGCTAGAGAGTGGGGTTGAGAGGGTGGGGGGAGAGCGGTTATGTAGAAGAAGGTGGGCTACTACCACCCTATCCTAGATGGCAGTAACCCTTCCTCCCTGTGATGTGCCTTTCAGCCAATCAGAGGGCAGCCAGCGAGTCAGGCAAATGGAGGGCAACCTTGGGCATGTGTTTCAGAGATTCAGGAATACATCCAAGTATTTCCTTCCTTTTCCAAACTTGAATTCACTAAGCAAAGTGGACAGTTGGAAGTTTTCCCAGTAGATTAAAAATTCCTTGAGAACTATGTCTTATACTTCTTTGTATAAGATCCAGCACCTAGAACATATATAGTAGAGGCTCAATAAATGCTTATTGAATGAATGAATGAGATTTTGGTCCACTCTGTTTTTGGAATTTCTATCATGATGGTTGGTTGGTTGTTGTCCTTTGTTCTTGAAGAGGACCAAAATGACATCACTATGTTAGAGTCAAGTTGCAGAGTGTCCAACTATGGCTGATCAGACCAATAAAAGCTCGAATACTCTACCATAGGTTGAGCACAAATAGTCCATGTGAACATTTGGGGTAGTTTCTCTAAATTGTGCATCCTGCATTTCCTTTGAGCTATTTCAATTCTGCTTTGCTCATAGAGGACAGCACCTTCTCTGATGTGGGCATGCCATGCTGGGTAGTCCTGTGCCAGTGTTTCCTGTGTCACACAATCAATTCCAAAGTTCTTAAGAGAGACCTTGAGAGTGTCCTTGTATTGCTTCTTCTGACCACCAGGTGAATGCTCGCCCTGTGTGAGTTCTCCATAAAATAGTCTTTTTGGCAAGTGTACATTTTGCATTCCAACAACATGGCCAGCCCATCAGAGTTGCGCTCTCTGAAGCAGAGTTTGAATGGAGCAAGGAAGAAAAAACCCACTTGGCTATTTTATTCTGAGATAGAATCAATCTAGTAGTATGGTAGCTTCCTTTGGGACACTATTGGTCAACTCATCTCCCAGCCTAGGAGACCAGAAGCAATCACTGTCCTTTACTGTCAGCAGTGATGGTAAGACGTAGATCCATTAACAATGGGAAAGTGAGTTGCAAAAGTCAATGCTCTGAAAGTCTTCAGAGCCTACTTCATGGATTTCTCTCCCTAAAAGAAAGAAAAGGAACTCTAGTGAACACTTTTCCTCTTTCTTACCAAAGTTTGAGCTGTGGTGAACATATTCTATCCCTCTACTAGATTATGAGCTCCGTTAGGGTAAACAGGGACTGAGTCTGGTTAATAACTGGCATTGATATAGTACTTTTGAGCACTGTACGTAAAAATCTCTCATTTGGTCCTCACAATAACCCTTTAAGGAAGGTACTAGTTTAAAGAAGATTACTAGAGGCTACTAGGTGGCACAGTGAATAGAGAACCAACCCTGGAGTCAGGAGCACCTGAGTTCAAATCCAGCCTCAGACCAGACACTGGACATTTACTAGCTGTGTGACCCTGGGCAAGTCACTTAACCCCAATTGCCTAAAAGAGGAGGAAGAAGATTACTAGATAGTAGTAACCCCCTTGGGAAGGTCAAGAACAATTGGATCCCATCCAGAAAGCTTTGGAGGCAGCATAGAGTAATAGGAACAGTTCTAGTTTGGGAGTCAGATCTTTTGAAGAAACTGAGACATTCAATATAAAGAAAAGAAGAATATATCTAAAGTACTGTGGTCAGTTCCGGCCACTGTAGTGATAAGCTGGATAGCATCCAGAAGCAGGCAGCTAGGATGGTGAAGGACCTCAAGTCCATTTTATTTGGGGATCTGGTGAAGTTTCTGTGAACATTTGCCCTGGACTTATTCTGTTTGGCCCCAGAGGGTGAAACCAGGGACAATGTGTGGTTGTTTCAAAGAAGCACAATTAGGTTTGATTTCAAGAAAAGACCTTCCTAGCAATTAGAGCTGTCCAAATGTGGAATCGGCTGCCTCGAAAGCTTCTCCTTGGAGGTCTACAAGCAGAGACTGGGTGACCAGGCATTGGGTTTGTTCATTCTTTTCATTTTGAGTTGGACTAGTTGGTAAATAAATCCCTTTCCAACCCTCAGATTTTATAATTCTGTGATTCATTGTTTAGATCCAATTCAATTCAATTCAATTCAGCCCCCAAGGCCAGAAGTGCAAAGGGAAGAATAAAACAGTCCATCAAAAAGATTTAATCATACCAATCATTTAATAATAACTTTTAAAATATATTTATAGAGCACTTAAAAGTTTGCAGAATTTAAAGGAGAAGAAACTCCCCTCCACAACATTATTCTGAATATTCTGCTGCATTATCTCTTTGAGCCTCACACCCTATTATATACACACTATTGGTATTATTATCTTCCTTCTACAGATGAGGAAACTGAGGCTCAGAGAGTTTTCAACACTAATATGACCATGAGGTCATACAGCTAGGAAGTATGAAGACAAGATGTGACCTCGATGAGGTCACCTGGACCTCAATTCCAGGACTGGAGCCACTTATACCACACTACTGTTAACTTGCTAGATAAATCAACAACTCATTAATCAATCAACAGATAAAAAGCATTTCTTAAGTGCCTGCTATGTGCCAGGGACTATGCTAGGCACTGGGAATACAAGAACAAAAGGAAACAGTCTCTGCCCTCAAGCATCTTACATTCTACTGGGAAATGACACGCACACATATAGTACTGCTTGCACATAGACTATATTGCTGAGTCCATAGCACTTGACACCCTCCACATCATTATTTTTCATGCTGCCCATGATATTCAATAACTTGAGGTATAGGTAAATGATGCACATTGACCTTCCTGGGAAGGACTACTCTTTTTGACTCATTACCACATTAGCAACAATTTAAACAATGGCCAACCCAACCAAAACACGCATATTATTTCTGATACAGTGAGTGGGACAACGGAAACCACAAAATCACAGTCATAGATTTGGAAGAAACCTCAGGGATCAAGGCCAACCCTTACCTCAGAAGAATGCCTCTGCAATATGCCCAATTCTGGTCCATGCCCTCCACTGACATGATACACTGAAAAAAGTGTTCCACTTGGGGGCAAAATTAGAAGTTGAAATTCTGCTTCTCCTACTTCCTAATGGCTCTAAATCCTTTGAATTCACTCCCTCATGGCAACCATTCTTAAACTGATTTTTATGACTTTGTTGTTTTAATATCATTTCCATATATTTGTTTTCCTTTGTAATCCTGTATATTTTTTTAAATGAGCAGCTAGATGGCACAGTGGATAGAGTGCGAGAGTCAAGAAGACATCTTTCTGATTTCAAATCTAGCCCCACACACTTTCTAGCTGTGTGACCCTGGGCAAATAACACTATTTGCCTCAGTTTCCTCATCTATAAAATGAACTGGAGAAGAAAATGGCAAACCACTCCAGTTTCTTTGCCAAGAACACCCCAAATGGGGTCACAAAGAATTGGACGTGACTGAACACCAATATTTTTTAAACATATTTGAAAACATTATTCTGAAAAGGGGACCGTAGGCTTCACTAGACTTCACCAAATGACAAAAAACTTGCCCTCATAAGCAACCCCTTCTACTTTCAAGGAAGTATGGCACAGTGGAAAGAGCTCTAGCTCAGAAGTTGAAGGCCCGGGTTCAAATCCTATCTCTGATACCTACTAACTGTATAGGTTTAAGGTAAGGTATTTAATCTTCCTGGGCCTCAGTTTCCTCATCTATAAAGCATGGGGGCTGAAGTAGATAATACCTGAAGTACCTGCTACATTTATAATCCTATTTTTGGACAGCTCTAATTTTTAGGAAGTTGTTTTTTTTATAATCAAGATTCACTATATTTTCTGAAAAAAAGCATTTTCAGAAAGGCAGTTTGAGGACTTTAGAACTCTGATTAATGCAATGAACAAACCACAAATCCAGAGGACTGAAGAAGAAATATGCTGCCTACCTGCAGCCAGAGAAGTGGTGGACTTAAAAATGCAGAATGAGGTATACATATTTGGACGTGGTCAATGTAGGAATTTGTTTTGCTGCATTATGCACATTTGGTCAAAAGTTATTTTTTGAGGGTGGATGGGGAGGGAGGAAGGGGGAAAATTTGGAACCCAAAGTTTTAAAAACAAATGTTAAAAATTGTTTTCACAAGCAACTGGGAAATAAGATATACAGGCAATGTGGTATAAAAAATCTATCCTGCCCTACAGGAAAATAGAAGGGGAATGGGGTAAGAGAAGTCGGGGAGAGGGGTAATAAAAAGGAGGGCAGATTAGGGGAAGGGGTATTCAGAATGCATGCCGGTTTGGGGTGGGAGAAGGAGTGAGATGGGGAGAAAATTTGAAACTCAAAATTCTGTGGAAGGATGGGAGAGAGCACAGGAGGAGAGAGCAAATGTAAATTCAAGTGGCCTGTTGATGAATTATTGCTTTTAAAAATAATGTTTAAATTCAAAAAAGTAATGTAAAAGAAAATAAAAGTGTTCTGATTTTTAAAAATTGTTATTTTTCATTTTTTAATTGTACAATGGGGAGGGAGACAGTAGGAGGAAAAAAAGGTAATAAATAACTTGTAAAATTAAACATTAAAAAAAGAAAGAAAGAAAGAGGGGCAGCTAGGTGGCGTAGTGGATAGAGCACCAGCCCTGGAGTCAGGAGGACCTGAGTTCACATCCAGCCTCAGACACATAACACTCAGCAGCTGTGTGACTCTGGGCAAGTTGAGTAACCGTAATTGCCTCACCAAAAAAAAAAGGTGGAACTTAGATAAAAGGGGGATTTAAAACTAGCTAGTCAATTTCAAATCTCAAATTGCTACCCAGTGTTCCTTTCCTAGTTCAGAGAATTAAATGTCTCACTGAAAATTGTAGACTTTAAGACTAGAATGAATTTGTTAAAGAAATCATCTAGTTCAACCTCCTCATTTGAAAGGAGGAAACTAAAGCCCAGAGAGGTTGTGATTCCTTCAAAGTCACACAGGGAGTAAGAGGAAGAGAAGTGATGCAGAATGAGACACTTTTTTTGGACATGGCCAATGGGGAAATTTGTTTTGCTCAACTATGTATATTTGTTACAAAAGTTTGTTGTTTTATTTTGGGGTGGGAGTGAAGTGGGAGGGAGAGAATATAAATGAATATTGATTAAATAAAAAATTAATAAGTGGAAGAGTTGGGATTCAAACCCAGGTCCAAATCCAGCATCCTCTCCCCTAAGGACTACACAACACAAACAACAAAGTCAGGATTCAAACTCAAGCTTTCTGATACCAATTGCAGGTTCCCTTTCCACTGCATCATCCTGCCTCCTTAAAGCTTACGCTGATAGAACTGTTATCTTCTTACAGCCAGCTAAAAATATTTAACCCTGATGGAGTAGGAAAGGCTTTTCAAATCCCTTTTTATCTCAAATTGGCAGGAGCAAAAAATTATCATATGTCAAGGGACCTGTTGGCAGTTTATACACCATTCCCTGCCCTACTTCTGCCAGGACCCCCACCTCACCTCTTGCCTTTCCATAATAGAAATTAGCAATTTCCATCCTCAACATACTCCTCAAGCCTGAACTGCTGCTGGATTCCTGCTCCATACACTGGGAAATTGGCTTTTGGATTTTCCCCATCAGGGAAATGAGGCATTCCAAAAAGGAGAGAATAGTGATGACTTGGCCAAAACTATGATGGATAAAGCCCCAGTGATCAAGCTGGGAGGGCAGAGGAGGAAGGGAACAGTTTAGTGTTTCTTGCCTTACCTCCCCCCAACACGTGCATAAGTACCCACACACCCACTCTACTTGCAGAACACTGGGCCTACCCTTTCAACATTTCTTGTGTTTTGTGATTTTTTTTCCTGTGGCTTCCTTACACACCAGAGGCCCCTACTTAAGGTACCAGCCAAGCTAAAAGTGCTGAACATGTGAAGCTGTTGATTTCGCTGTCATAAGCTTAAAGCGGTTAAGCCCTGAAGGGTTTCTAGTCTTGAAAGGAAAACAGTCACTAAGAATGTTAACGATTAAAATAATCTGTCAGCCCTTGCTTTTTTTTTTTCTGGTACTACATTCCTTTGATTTTTCCCCAAAAAAACTTTCTCTGTCTTTATTTTTATTACAGCAAATAATTTCTCATAAATAAAACCAAACTTCCTCTCCTTCTAAAACCCTATCCCAGCCCCCAAACTGGAAATTATTATTCCCGTTCTCCTATTTGAAGTTTCAGTAAGAATTTTCCTCAAAAGAGAGTAAAATCAAATTATCTAAAAGTAATTTTATCTAAACTTATCTAGGCCTCCTCTCTCATGCTTAAATGACATGGCTCTTTGGGTAATATTCAATTATCTAATTCCTTAGCACAATTTTAATCTATTATCTCTGCAGGTTCAAGGTAGCAGCAGGGTCTCTATTTCTAATCTGTATTCTATGGAGGGTTTCCATATGTTATCAAGTAAGTCCAGTCTGACATCATAGCTTTTATATCATTCTCGTAGGTCGCCATATGAGTTCCTAATCAAATATCCTCTACCTTACCCAGAGGCAGCTGATCTTTTTAATCTCTCTCCATGGGCACTATTCTGCTGTCAATCCTTAAAAATAGATCCTTTAAGATAATGACCCATATATTTGTCCCCCTCAAAAAAAATCAACCAGATTAATCTTAGTTATCTCCATTTTTCTCAAGGGTTTCCTTAGCTTAATTACCTGAAATTCTACAGTTTCAAACCTCATGTCTTTGGAAGCTTCATTGTTGTTGGCCCTTGGTTTTGAAGAGGACCAATGATAACACAGGTTGATGTCTTGACTTGTGCATGAATTGGATTTAAGTGAGGCAGAGTTACACAAAGTCACCAGCCTTATTCTTTCTTCCAGAGCCATTGAAATTCAGCGGCAAGACAAAAGTCAGAATGACTGGTGATGGCAAGGGCTACAGTGGATGACTTTGGGCATCTTCAACGTGAGGAACTTAACACGAATACTTATCTTTGCTTTGTATTTAAATCTTCCACATTTTGGCTCCAACCTACCTTTTCAATCAATTAATAAACAAGCATTGATTTAGCTCCTACCATGTACCAGATACTATACTATGTGCTGAGAATACACTTACAGAGAGTGAAACAATCCCAATTCTCAGAGAGATTATATGCTATTGGAGAGATAAAGAGATATATACAGAATAAATATAAATATAATAAATACAAATTAGTTAGATCCAGGGCAGTTTTAGGTGGCGGCACTCACATTTTGGAGATCAGGAAAAACTATATGTAAAAGCTAATTAGATTACCAAGACAGAACATGTAGAAAAAAGAAAGGAGGTCCTAAGATAGAGCTTTGAGGAAGATCCAGACTTTGGGGCGTAATATAGATGATGAGTCAACAAAGGAAATAGAGAAAAAGTGGTCATAAGCAG
This sequence comes from Vombatus ursinus, assembly GCF_900497805.2. NCBI lineage: Eukaryota > Metazoa > Chordata > Mammalia > Diprotodontia > Vombatidae > Vombatus > Vombatus ursinus. Next base: position 39,820,185 of record NW_020954585.1, read on the forward strand.
GACAAGCACTGGAATAGTGTAGTGTCATGAAAACACAAGGCAGAAAAATTAACTAGGAGGAGAAGATAATCAACAGAGTTATAGGGTAACAGAGAGATTGAGAAGAATGAGTTCTGAGGGGAAAAAATCAGATCTGAGACTAAATAGATCATTGGTCATTTTAAAGGGAGGAGTTTCAATTGAGTGACAAAGTTGGAAGCCCGATTTCAAAAGGTTGAAGAGTGAATAAGAAAAGATAAGGCATAGAATATAGCTTTTTTCCTAGAAGTTTGGCTGAGAAAGGGAGGAGAGATAGATATAGGGTGATCCTTGGAGACAACAGAAAGGTTTAAGGAAGGTGTTTAAAGGATAGGGAAACTCTGGCATGTTTGAGGGCGGTACAGAAAGAATTCTTTCCCTTCTTTTAGGGAGAGGTTGAAAATGCAAAAGAGAGGGGAAATGATTAAGGTTGCAATCTGTTAGAGAAGACAGGAAGGAATGTGATCAAGTCCTCATTTAAAGTAACCTTGGAAAGAAGGGTTATCTCACTGTTAGAGACTGGAGAAAAGAGAAGAGAGTAGGGGGATGGTGTCAAGGAAGTTGAGATGAAGAAAAGGGGAAAAGAGGGAGCTCACATTAAATAGCCTCAATTTTCTCCATAAATTAAGAGGTAAGATCCTCAGCTAAGAGAGACAAATAGCTTGAAGAGTGTGAAGAGTGAAATAGGGAACCTAGTTGTTCAGTTGTTTCAGTCATGTTTGACTGAACTCAGTCTTTGTGACTCCATTTAGGTTTTCTTGGCAAAGATACTGGAGTGGTTTGCCATTTCCTTCTCCAGCTCATTTTACAGATGAGGAAACTGAGGCAAATTGGATTAAATGACTTGCACACAGCTAGAAAGTGTCTGAGACCAGATTTGAACCCAGGATTTGAACTCAGATTTGAGCTCCTGAGTCTTCCTAACTTCAGGTCTGTCACTCTACACACTGTACCACCTAACTTCCCCAGGGAATCAAGTCAGGAGGAATAAAAGGATGGCCTTGCTGTAATGAGAACACAGGTGAAGTTGGATAATGTGAATTTGTTTTCATTTAAATTTTTTTTCAATCAACAAATATGTCTCCTTCCCATATCCTCTCCCCTCAATTGAGAAAGAAAGAAAAAACCAAAACCCCATTTACAAACACTTATAGTCAAGCAAAACAAATTCCCACATTGGCCACATCCAAAAAAAACACATGAATTTATGTAACATATACAATAAGTAGAATTGGAGGAGGTAGATGATAGGAGTCATGGTAAGAGATGAATAACAACAGGGAAAGGGATGGAGAGATTTCAGAGAAGACACTGTAGAGTTGAAATGGAAAGGTGATAAGCATTTTTAAGTGCTTATAATATGTCAGGCACTGTGCTAAGCACTTAACAAGTATTATCTCATTCAATCTTCACAACAACCTTGCGAGTAGGTGCTATTACTATCCCCATTTTACAGATGAGGAAACTGAGGCAGATAGTGGTTAAGTAACTTGCCCAGGGTCACACAACAGGGATCTGAAATTATATTTGAACTTAGGTCTTCCTGACTCCAGACCCAGTACTCTCTCCATTGCACCACCTATCTGCATCTGAGGCTAAGTATAAACTAGGGCTTAGAAAAAAAAGAAAGTAAAGTCAGAGCAGGGCGAATGGCCTGAGAAAGTACTGAAGGATGAAGAGATTGGAGGTCTTGAAGAGGGCAAAGAATGGGTCTCGGAAAGGTGGAACACAGGGAGAGAAGAAATAATAGGGGGTTATGATCAGATAGAGGAATGCTAGTTTTGAATTAAGAAAGCATAATACTTGTGGGTAATAGTGAGATCTATCATATAACCATCCCTATACGTGGTTGATAAAGAGTAAATGAATAGAGGGCATTGTATTTCAGAAGATTGAGGAAGTAAAAGATTAAAGAGTTTGAGGGTGTATCATTAGAAATATTAATGCACCATAGCGTAAACGCAAGCATTGAGGAGGTGAGAAACAGGAGGTGGAAGATAGTTAATCATAGGTAGGCATGAGCATCAGATGAATAGTAAAGTTCACAGCCTCCAGAAAGGTGTTACAGAGCCTGGGTTACTCAAGTCTTCTGCCTCAGCCCAGGCTTTTATGGGGTAGATAGGGGACAGACCCTCCCTAGTAATTAGACCCTGGAAATAAGGAGATTAGTATTTATTAACTTCTCTGAGCATCTTGGCAACAGATTCCTACTTCTGTGTAAGCCCTATTCTAGTTTCCTTGGCTTTACTTAGTTAACCAATGTGCCTTGACCTGATTGGATTGAATTGGGAAATTCTCACCTGCTGGTGAAACGGCTTAGCTCTATAATTCACCTCCTGGCTTCCATGCCTAGTTCCTGACTAATACAAAGCCCTGAGCTTCCCATTCTGGTTAGTGGGACTGTAAACCTTAGACTTCAGAGTAAATCACCTCCCTATAATTCTGCCATCAACCAGAATGAAATGTGCTGCTCAGATTCCCCACTCAGAAGGCTTGTGCCAAGCAATCCAAGGTCTGCCAGGTGGTGAGTATTGGAAGAAGCATCAGCTTATCCTCATCTTTGTCCAAATGGCTTTTAGGCAGCCTACATTCCAGGATTACCCTGTCAGTATCAGCCAGGGGAAAGCCACCAATGCTGGCCTTTAAAAGAAAGCTAAGTGTTTTCAATTTTGGCTCTAAATCAATTCTTCCCATACATGAGCTGGTTCCCTAGGCTCACGTTAGCAAAGGACTTCCACAGTTGAAGAGGAAAGTACATCTTGGAGATAGTGGAAGAAGTTATGAAATGAAACCAATCAATACTTACTGAGCACAAGCATGTGTAAGGCACTGTTATTTGCCAAAATATATAGATATAGATGAGTCAATCATATGTTTATAGTATACACACAGTGATGTGACAATAAAGTAAGGAACTAAGAAATTTGCCAAGCCTTGAAATTAAAATTTGTTATCTCTACTTCAAGAATAATAAGAAGCATCAATGTAACAAGATTAAGACAAGATAAGATTTAAAAAATTATATTGAATATCTTTGGAAAAAGGTCTCAGATGTGAATTCATATATGAGACTTTCCCTAATCCTCCCCAGCTACTAATACCTTATCCCCTAAAAAATAAATATTACTTTGTATTTCTGTATTTACTTTGCATATGGGTTATTTCGTCTTCAAAGAGAATGTAAGGTCCTTAGAGAATAGCATGGTTTCATTTTTTCTTGTCTCTTCAGTACGTAGGACAGTGCCTAACATAGTTTATTCATTGAATAATTTATTGATTGATTGATATCCAAAATATACAGAGAATTAATTAAAAATAAATTAAGACAAAGTGCCATTCCTGAGTAGATAAATGGTTAAAGGATAAGAATAAACCTTCTCCAAAAGAAGGAAAGCAAATTATCAACAACCATATAAAAAACTTATATCTTTTGTTTTCATACTAGCTACATTTCCCACCATATCCTACCCCATGAATCCCTCCAGAAAGCTATCCCATATAATAAAGAATGGAAAAAAAATTCTGCAAAACTAAGCAACATATTTTTTATGTCCAGTGCACTCTATTCATAGTTAGCCACCTCTGCAAAGAAAAGTAAGAGAAGTGTATTCTCATATCTCTTCTTCAGAGTTAAACTAGATTATAATTTTGAAGCACTTGGTTTTGATCATTTTGTTATTGTTTTTTCCATTTATATTTTTAGTCATCATTCCCCAATTGATGGGCACCTATTTTTTTTTCAGTTCTTTGCTATCTCAAAAAGTGCTACAATAAATGTTTTGATGTAATGGGTCTTTCTTTTTATCATTTATTTCCTTGGGGTCTATATCTAGCAGTGAAATCCCTGGGTCAACAAGTATTAACATTTTAGTTACTGTCTTCAGATAATAACAAATCACTTTCAAGAGATAAATGAAAATGAAAACAACTCTGAGGTTTCCCTTCATAAGTAGCAAGTTGGCAAAGATGATAAAAGATAATACTAATCAATGTTGGAGGGGCTGTGAAAAGATATAAACACTAATACACAATTAGTGGAGCTGTGAATAGATTTAACCATTACAGAAAACGATTTCAAACTCTATTCAAGGGGCTAAACTGTTTATATTCTTTGAATCTTTTCAATTCATGCCAAACATGTCACAACCAAACCCAAAAATATGTAACTAGCATGCCACAGAAGTGGAAAATAAGCTTAAACTCCACTATGATGAGAAATATTTGTCATTCCCAAACTATACAGAAAGAATCTCTTCTTCCTATTATTAGCTGATCTGAACATTAGAAACCTCTCTTGGTAGGATACCCCACCAGGAGGTAAAAGAAAGAGGAAAAGGGGCTATGTGTACCAAAATATTCATAACAGCATCTTTGTAATAGTGAAAAAGCTGGAAATGAAGTAGATGCCCAACAATTACAGACTGGCTGTACAGATTGTAGTATATAACTATATTGAAATATTATTTCACCTCAAAATTCACATCTTTTCTTAGAAACAATGAATATAAGCCATTCAGAGAAGTCTGGGAAAATGTCTTTGAACCGATGGATAGCAAAGTATGCAGAACTAAGGGAGCCATATATACAATGAACCCAATAATGTACAAATAATGAAAGACATCAAAATTCAGTTCAATGCTGACTCTTTTCTACCTAAGAGTCCTGATAATAAGACATTCTTCCCGTCTCTCATTAGAGAAGTTGTGGACTATGAACCCAGAATGAGGCAATGAGGCATCTCTTGTCAGAGATAATAAATTTATCAGTTTGTTTAGTTTGGTGGTACTTCTTTGTTTCAAGGAAAGGATCCGGAGGTGGGGGGGGGGGGGGGGGAATGGAGAGAGAGGAAAGGAGGTGTCTTGAAAAGTGAAAGCCAAGTGAAAAAAAATCAAGACCAAAGAAACTTTAAAAAAAGATAATGAGGAATTGGAAAATACAGAGATCAATATTTTGGGGTAGAGTATTGTAAAGGAGAGAGCACTGGATTTGAAATCAAAGAATCTCAATTTAAATATCTGCTTTGCTATTTGTGTGGCTTAAGGAAGTCACTTACCTCTCTGGTCCACAGTTTCCTCATCTGTTAAATGAGGAGAATATTATTGTTCTATAAATTATTTTCCTGTACCTGTTTGTTTAATTTATTAGTTGTATAAGTCTTCAAAATTATTCATTTATGTAATTTTGATGGGTTCTTCTCACTTCATTCTGCATTAGTTCAAACAAGTCTTTACATGCCTCTTGGAAATCATCCATTTCCTTATTTCTTTGAAAACTTTGAAGGCTCTAAGAATTCTGATCAATGAAATGATCATTCATGATTCCAGAGGACTGAGGAAAAACATGCTATCCACCTTGTGAAAGAAAGAATTTTCATCATGCAAAATGAGGTATGTTTTCAAACACAGTCAATGAGAGAATTTGTTTTGCTTCACTATGCTTTGCTGCGAGGGATTTTTCTTTTATTTTTAATGGGTTGAGGGGAGAGAAAATAGATTTCTGTTCATTAAAAATCATTTTTAAATGAGAGGGTGAACTATAGATCCTTATGATCTAGTCTGCCTTTATTCCACAATCCAAACCAAGTATCATCATATTTGACTGAATGTGTCATTAGGAGACTGAGAAATAAATCATTTATCATTAAGATGCAAGGGACCTTCATTATCATCCTTGTTTAGATGGAAAAAAAACTGAATAACTAAGGTTAGATTTCCCTAGAGTAATACAGCTAGCAAATGGCGGAGTCAGGACTTATACTCAGGTCTTCGAATTTCAAGTTTAATGTTCATTACATCTCACCACTCCAAAGTCACCAGGAAAAATACGTGGTTATAGAGCTAATCTGCTTCTAGGATGCTGTGTGGCATAGTGGGACAAAAGCTGGACTTCAAGCCAGGAGACTTAGGTTTGAATTCTGGCTTTAATACTTACCAATTCTGTAACTTTAGGCAAGTCATTTTTTTTAGCCTTAGTGTTCTTATTTGTAAGATGGGGATAAAAATATTTATAGGTTGTTATAAGGTCCCTAACAAGCCACTGACCTCTCACCTCCTTTCCAACTCTAAATATCCATGCTCTATGAATGACTTGACACATTATTTTGGCAAGGGTAGGGGTTCCACCCCCACCTCAATTAATGTAATCCAAGAAAACTCAGACCCCTCAGAGGAATCAAGAAATGAATCAATAAACTAGTTGTTAAGGAATTTTCCTAAAAGCTCACCACAATGTGTGAATAAGCTTTTAATTAATTTGAAAGGATTTTAAGGCTTTGGTTGCTAAATAAAGGCATACGAGACCACATAGGAAATATCTTGTGATTGGCTAAAGGAATCAGACAGATTTTTGAGCTTATGTCAAATGGTGAACTTGTCCAGTGATAGAGTTCTATAAGTTTACGAGCTGAGGATTCCAGGTTCAGAATTGAAACCACACCCCTGAGAGGAAATTGCTCCTGGAGAGAGGTAACTCACTCTCTCTCTCCTCCCTCAACCCCTCTCTTTTGAGACGGTGTATACGGTCATGATTAGAAAGACCGGGCCAATAGGCAATGACACATACATCTGGGAGCAGAGTGATGTACTGAGGACAAACTGATGGTGAAAGATAGGTACCTGAAGAAGAAGACAGTTTCAAGGACCATGACCCCCAGAGAAGAATGCTAGCTATAAACTCAAGAAGTCCAGGCCATAAAATACTAAGAACTATATATTACTGTTTTGCAAAACATTTGTTCTACACCTGCCTCACTGTCATCATGTTCTTAGTTTGAGCCCACATTTGTCTTGGACCTGTGTATATTTATGCAAGACTAGGCAAGACTAGGTCTCAGGCTTTTGCAGGGATATTTTATACCAACTGTTTTTACTAAACCATCTTAGTAAATGTTGCTGTTGTTAAGTCACTTCAGTCATGTCTGACTTCATGACCCCATTTGGAGTTTTCTTTGCAAAGATACTGAAGTAGTTTGCCATTTTTTTCTCCAGCTCATTTTACAGGAGGAATCCAAGGCAAACAGGGTTAAGTGACTTGCCTAGGGTCCCACAGCTAGAGTCTGAGGCCAGATTTTAATTCAGGAAGATGAGTCTTCCTGACTCCAGGCCCAGCATTCTACTCACTGTGCTACCTAGCTGCCCCATCTTAGTAAATACCATTATAAAAAATAAATCGAGTCAACTGGATAATTGTTACAGGGAAGTAGGATGGGGGCTTGTGAGCAACACTATCAGAAACCCAGTACACAGGATTATCCCTAGAACCCTGAGATATAATAGTCAGTCAACATCTGGGGACTCCAGGCATCTAGAGCAAGTAGAAGGGAACAGCCTAGAAGGGGTATTATATTATTTTTTTCTCAAAATCAATTAATCATATGGGCAATTCCATTTCCAAGGGTATCCAGTTCAGAAGGATAAGAAAATTCCTCTTTTCCCACAGGAAAAGTTAGAATATCCTTTTAAATTTCTGGCTTATATAGAAGCTGTGAAGTCAACAAGATATGAAATAATTTTGACAAATAAGTAGACCGTATCTCTTTGAGGTTAGAGGACTTGTGGTTAATACTAATCCAACAGGCCAATCATGGTTTTTTTTGTTTGTTTGTTTGTTTTGTTTTGTTTTGTTAGGCAATGGGGTTAAGTGACTTGCCCAGGGTCACACAGCTAGTAAGTGTTATGTGTCTGAAGCTGTATTTGAACTCAGGTCCTCCTGAATCCAGCACCAGCTCTATCCACTGTGCCACCTAGCTGCCCCCAATCGTGTTTTACAATGACGTCTTTCACCTCCAAAAAAAAGTAATATACAGATGCCTCATTGTGTGGCATGGAGATAATTTTTGTTTCTTGAAAGTTATGGCACAGAAATATAAACTCTGGAGCTTCCACTAAGATGGAAAGCCTTTGTGTGTGGCCCCATTAATAGATGCTCTGTTGTCTGAGAACCACCATATGTAGGTAAGTCAATAGGACAACTTTGGGTGATGAATCTTCTGGCCATACCAAGCTAAAAAATGAGAGAAAATATAAAAGGACTTTCAAGCCTGTGTGACTGCTCTCTACTTCTATAGTAACAATGACAGAATAATTTTTTAAAGGGAGGGGCATGTTAACAATTACACAGATTTTAGACTATCTAAAAATACCATTTTTCTAAACACTGCAAACTACAAAAGATCTTTTTAATGAAATTTACTATATCCATTCATTCATCTTTAAGTGACTGTTACATGCCAATACTGAACTAGGTACTAATGATACAAAGACCAAAAATGATGCAGACCTTGCTCTCAAGAAGTTCACAAATTATTCTTTTAGCTGGAATTCAAACCCAGGTCTCTTGACTTAAATCCATGTTTAACATTTGTTATTGTTCACTTGTTCCAGTTGTGTCTGACTTTTCATTACCCCATTTGGGTTTTTCTTGGCAGAGATACTAGAGTGGTTTGCCATTTCCTTCCTTATTTTACAGAGGAGGAAACTGAGGCAAACAGGGTTAAGTGACTTGCCCAGGATCACACAGTTTGTGTCTGAGGCCAGATTTTAATTCAGAAAGATGAGTCTTCCTGACTCCAGGTCCAGCACTTTATCCACTGCATTACCTAGCTGCACATTAATAAACATTACAACATGTTTAATAGTACATCACATAGTATACCAGTAAGAAGATAGCTCTAATTATGTCTAGTCTTTTAGTGGAGTGGAATGGAAAGAGCACTGTAACTGAAGTCAGAAAACCTGAGTTCAAGTACTGATTCTGCCACTTATTAGCTGTGCCTTGACTAATAGGAAATGACTGATTATTGCTTTGAGACCTATTTCTAGTTCAATTGTCAACTATCAATTACTTCAACTAACAGTAATGTAATAAACATAGCTGAGCTCCAGTGGTACTAATGTAAGAAGGCTTTCTAGTATATACCCAGATCACCTAATATGGAAGTACCGTGCTCTGTGAGTTCCCCTACCACATGGATATATGTAGCCTCCTTTGATCGGCTGGTTATCTGGAAAAGGCTACATCTTTTAAAACTGGCTAGATGAAAACAGCTTTTTCCCTGTGGCTCTCCTGCTGCTTCTAGAGGATGAAGACTGCAGTGTTCCTACTGCCCAGTGCCAGGAACTGAACCAGGAGGGAAGCTACCTTCTTCCCCTCTCTTTTATGGCTCTGAAAAATGACCTTGTGGAGTTTGTTTCTCTTCTGTGTTGTTTGTCCTTCTCAGTTTTAGGTGCCAGTGTTAAGTCATGGTAACCTTGGAGCCAGAACTACAAGTGGGATGGGTGCAACTAGCCTGCCCAGGGAGGAAGCCTGAAGAAGCCAGGGTGCCTGGGACTTGAGCCCAAGCTAAAAGCTTTGGACTTGGAACTGAGAGTATGTGCTCTATAATGATCTAACTCTATAACTGATCTAAGCTATGAACTTAATCCTCTTCCCCGCCCCAGGTACGAAGGTGCTACAAGGTGAAAAGAGGATTGAGCCCCACATGTTGGGGAGTAAGTTTGTATATTTATTATTATACTTTTAAAATAAATACTCCTTTGTAAAAGTTAATCCAACTGTTAGCAGTTAAACTGAATTGCAGTATAGAAGACCCACGCCCTACAATTGAGAAAGCATCATCAGAGGGGCCTAGAGCCACCAGCAGAAAGTCTAATCACCCCCAGACCTCCTTAAAGATACTGGAGAACCAAAAGGAGGGGTGAGATATAAGATACATGGCCTTCAGACAGTATGGGCCAAGAAAGTCAATGTTACACTAACAAAAATTTCACTTGTCTGATTTGGAGTCTGAAGGGTGTGTGCACATGCAGGGAGGATCATGGGACATAAAGCCAGAGTTCAAACACTTTTAAAGATGAATACAAGAGACACCCCCCCAAAAAAAAATTAATAGCCTACACCTTTGCTAAGCTCTCCAACCACTTACCTGTGCTAAAACTTTAAGTGAGAAAAAAATAAAGTTCATCTGGAGGAGCAAAAGGTCAAGAACCTCAAAGGAAATACTGGGGGAAAATGGGAAGGAACAGGACCTAGCAATGCCTGATCTCAAACTTTACTACAAAGCAGTATTCATCAAAATGATTTGGTACTGGTAAAAAAAAAATAAAGAAGTCAATCAGCAGAACAGAATAGGTACATAACATACAGAAGCAAAAAAACACAACAGCCTCATTTTTGATAAACCCAAAGACCCCAGTAAGGACTCACTATTTGACAAAAGTTTATAGGAAAACTGAAAAGCAATCTGTCAGAGAGTAGATACAGACCAACATCTTATACCAAATACCAATATAAACTTTCATTGGATACATGACAGACATAAAGAATAAAATCATAAATAAAATACGATGAAAAAATGGAAATTTCATTTGAGATAGAGAAAGAATCCAAACAAGGAATAAAGAAGATCACAGAAGATAAAATTGACATTTTCATTACATCAAAGAAAACAATTCTGGCAATAAAACTGATGTAATTGAAATTATAAGGGAAACACCTGAGGAATTTTCTTTTGCAATAAGTTTCTCTGATAAAGGTCTCATTTCCAAGGAACTAATTCAAATGTATAACAATAAGAGCCATTCCTCCAATGGAAATCAGTCAACAAGCATTTATTAAGCACCTACTATGGGCCAGGCACTATCCTATTTTGTTATTGTTGAGTTGTTTCAGTCACATCTGACTCTTGATGGCCCCATTTTGGGGTTTTCTTGGCAAAGATACTAGAATGGTTTGCCATTTCCTTCTCCAGCTCATTTTACAGAGGAACTGAGTAAACAGGGTTCAGTGACTTGCCCAGGGGCACAGTTAGTGTCTGAGACAGAATTTGAACTCATAAAGATGAGTCTTCCTGATTCTAAGTCCAGTGTTCTATCTGGTGCACCATCTAGCTGCCCCATGCTAAGTATTAGGGATACAAAAACAGGGAAAAAAGCTCCTTCCCTTGAGGACCCAACAATTTAATCTACCTTGTACCCATCAGATGGGAAAAATTGACCAAAAAAAAAAACTGAAAATGATAGGTGGTGGAGGGACTGCAGGAAAACAGGCACACTAATGAACTTTCTGTGGAGCTATCAATTGGTCCAGTCATTCTGAACATAGTTTGTAACTATGCCTGTAAATTACTATGCCTGTAAATTTTTTGACCTAGAAAATGACCACTACTAGGCTTATGCCCCTAAAGAGATAAAAAAAGACCCATATGTACAAAAATATTTATAGTAACTATTTTTGTGAAATTGAGGGAAGTGCCCATCAAGTGGAAAATGGTTGAACAAATTATGGTATATGAACATAATGAAGTACTATTATACAGTAAGAAATGTTGAAAAGAATGGTTTCAAAGAAACTGGGAAGACCTGAATTAACTGATTGAGAATGGGGTGAGCAGAACCAGAAGAACAATTTACATAACAGCACCATAGACAAACAACTTTGAAAGACTTAAGAACCCCGATAACTGCAATGATGAAAAACAATTCCAGAGGACCAATGATGAAGCATACTACCCATGTCCTGACAGAGAAGCAAAGGCCTTAGAATACATACTGACATAGTTTTCAGCATGGCCAATGTGGAAATTTGTTTTGCTTGACTATGTAAATGTTTTACAAGGGGTTCCCTATTCCCACAATATAAGGAAAGTAGAAGGGAAAAATAGATTTTTATCCATGGGAAAAAAAAATAAATTGGAAAAAAGTGAGGCCATGTGTCCTATGCGACATAAGCCAGACCCAAGTGACAGTGATGAAGGTGTCAAGACAAGTGAGGCAGGGGTAGCCATCCAGAGCTATGGCAGCAAATGGAGAGGTGACCTGAGTAGAGAGGAGAAAGGATCAGGAACAGCACTAGCAGAGACTGACCAGAAGCCCTATCAAGCTGGGTTCCTGTGAAGAAAAGTGATTCCCAGACTTTGCAGATACTAGGTCTTCTGTAATGAGGAAGCAAATAGATTTACTAAGCTCCAGCTATATTCAACCTCTCTTGTCTATACTTGATGGTTGGGAGAGATGAGGCGACTTGGGTTGGGAGATTAAAGTTTATAATTGTGTAAACAGCTGAATGAGAAATGATAATGATCCTTACTGATCCATCTGGGGTTTTTTATGCTTTTATGACCAGTTAAACATTCAATCTAACTACATGGAGGCTTGAGCAATTAGAAAACATAGTGGGAATTGGAACAAAAAAGAGTTTTCCTAAAATAAGAGGGAGACAAAACTAACAGTGATATTTTTGGATGATCCACATAGATCTAGACCAAGGGGAGAAAATTTATATGGCCCACAAAGAAGCACAGCTAAAGGTATTGTGCTAGTCAATTCTACATAAAAAAAAAAGCCAAGAAAACAAACAAACTCGGCTGTTACACCATGGAGCCTTCTACTACTGGGAAGTATATTCAACAGATGAGGGTGAGTGATTGATTGGCAGTTCCTTGTCCCTACTACAAATAATAAAATCTATATCCCTCAGCTGTTGCCATCAAAATAAAAAAAATAAATAAATTTGAGTAAAAGATAAGAAAGCAATCCTTTCTAATAGCTTCAACCTGACCTATTCAAACAAACTAGTAAATATGAAAAATGGACAAAGGAAATGACTTTTACACATGCTGTGCTCATTTCCTATAAATGTTTAACTTGTGCATTTAACCTATAAAAAACACTAGCCACAACAGTGAGATCAAATGGGTCCAGAAATTGCTTTGACTAACAAACATTTGCTCTCCTTGCCAAACAGGGAAAAGAAGCACCCAAAGGTTAAACTTGTAATTATAAATTCAATTCTAAAATATTACAGAATAGGATGGTAGATTATTATGATAGATTAACCACACACACACATACACACACACACACACAAATAGAAAATTAATCTGAAGAAAGTTAACTAAACCAGAGCCATGCCTGGAGTATTTGTAGGTAAAACTGAAAGGGCAACAAATAGATGAAAATGGAATAGATAGGTCCGCATGTTTATTCTAAGCTATTTTCATCATCAATGACAATTGAACAACTGTATTTAAATACTATCCTATATTTAAATTCTATACTTAAATCCTATTGTGCTATATATGAGTTAGTGGAAATGACACTAAAGAAAAAAAAAAGATGGGAAAAGCAATTGGACTAGAGTATATATAGAAAGAAAATATCTGTCCTGAAACCACAACAATTTTGAAAGTACTGAAGGATAAATCTTCAAGATGTATAAAAAGAGACACTGTCCTTTTTTTTCTTTTAGTAACAGACAGCATTATTATTCATTCCAAATCTGGCTCAGCCCATGACTCTCTGACCTACTTCTTAACCATGCCCAAACTCAGTAGCTTCCAACCTCCTCTCTCCCCACCCATCGAATTTTTGCTACCTTTTGTGTATCATCTTCCCCCATTAGGATCTGAGTTTCCTGATGTCAGGGACTGTCTTTTTATTTGTTTTGTGCTTGGATTTGTACTCTGAGCATTTAACATGGTGCTTGGCACATAGTAAATACTTATTAAATGTTTCATCTATCTATCTTTAAAAAGGCAATCATGAGGACATCAAAAACTACCAAAACATACTAATATTCTCATCTCTGTAAAATCTTTTTGAGAATGATCTACATGCATATTGAACATATTTTGATGAAAATATGAGAAGGAAATAGGATGGCTTTTAAAAATGATTTTCTGTAGAAGTTTCTATAGAACATCTTCAAAGTTAGAAAATTGACTAAAAGATTTAGAAAATACATGATCCCACTGTATCTCTTGTTGATTATTTTAAAATCATTTGACTTGACTCAAAACACAGCTTTGAAAGGTTCTCCTTCAACAAAGTTTCACTTCTATGTTTTCAAGATCATATGACATTCCTTCATAGATGCAACCACGCAAATAACTTTGCTCAATGAACCTCAAATTATCAAGCAAAGTATAAAACAAGGAGATAGAAATGTTTGCCAAAAGTGTCCTCCGCTGTCATCCCATGCTAAATGGGAAAAAAAAACCAAAGATTCCACATAGTTAAGTTCCTCTAGATGTTCCTGTTTGCACACAGTCAACAAGCATTTATTAAGCACCTACTATGTGCCAGGCACTGTGTTAAGTGTTAAGGATACAAAGAAAGGCAAAATTCAGTCCCTGACCTAAAAGAGCTTACATTCTCATGAGAAAGACAACATGTAAACAATTATGCACAACCAAGATATTTACGAGATACATTGGAGATAATCAAGGGAGGGAAGACAATAGATGACCAAGAAAGGCTTCTTGTGGAAGATGGGATTTTAGCTGGGACTTGAAGGAAGCCAGAGAAGTTAGGAGGTGAATATTAAGAGGGAGTGAGTTCCAGGCATGGAAATCAGCAAGTGAAAATGGCCAATCAGGAGATGGAATATTTAGTTCAAGGAATAGAAAGGTCATTGGATCACAGAGAACATAGAAGGGGGAAAGGCAGAAAGTTGCTAGGTTGTAGAGAACTTTAAAAGCTAAACAGAGTTTATATTTGATCCTGGCAGCAATAGAGGGTCACTGGAGTTGACTGAGTGGGGGAGGGTGGCATGGTCAAATTTGTGCTTTATAGGAAAATCAATTTGACAGCTGAGTAGAAGATAGACTGCAGGAAAACCAACTGGCGAGATATTGCAATAGTCTAGGTGTGAGGTGATAAGGGCCTGGATTAGGGTGATGGCAGTATCAGAGAAAAGAAGGCAGCATATACAAGACATTTTACCAAGGTAGAGACAGGATTCGACAACTGATTGGATGGGGGTGAGGAGAGGGTACAATGAGAGAAAGTAAAGAGTTGTGAGTAAGTAAATGAGAGAAAGTGAGTTGAGAATGAAACCTACGTTGAGAACAATATGCTAATAATAATCATAATAATAGCTAGCATTTACATGGTGCTTAGAGACTTGCATAGGGCTTTACAAATATTATCTCATTTGATCTTCACAACAATCATGGGAGGTAGTTGCTATCAAGTGTTAGTATCTTAGTAAACCTATAACTCTTGGCTTCAATGCTCTTCAAGGTGTAATCTTAGTTTTGGTCAAAGGGATTTTATATTTAATATTTTGTTTTTTCCCCAATTACACATAAAAAACAAATTTTAACATTTTAAAAAACATTAGTTCCAAATTCTCTCCCTCCTTCTCTTCACTCCTTCCTCCATTGAGAAGGAAAACAATTTGACATAGGTTATACATGTGCAGTCATGCAAAACATATTTCCATGTTAGTCATGTCATGAAAGAAAACACAGACCAAAAAAAAATTTTTTAAATAAAGAAAAAAATGTGCTTTGACTTGCGTGTAAACTCCATCAGTTCTTTCTCTGGAGATGGATAACATTTTTCATCATAAGTCCTTCAGAATTGTCTTGGATCACTGCATTGCTAAGAATAACCAAGTCATTCATAGTTGATCATCATACAATATTGCTGTTACTGAATACAATGTTCTCTGAAAGTCTTTTGAAACAAATAGTAACTCATTTAAAGATTTTATGGATATATGAAAGCAAAACACGTATGTTTTACATAAAATGGTTTTGGTTTTTGTTTTGTCTGGAGGGGATGGGGAAGTAAGGTATATATGAAGACCAATATGTATGTATTTTTAATTGAAATGTGGCATATTTTATACCATCTGGCTTGGTGTATATATTATTTCATTTTGTTTATAAGACTTAATAAAACAGAAAAGCCAACTGATGATTTAATATTTGAGAAATAAATACATCACTTCTCTCATCTCTCTACACTTTTTACCTCAGTGAGCATATTAACTCCCATGGCTTCAATTATTACAACTTTGCACTAAACTCCCAAATACACTATTTCTAGCCCTGACCTCTCTCATAAGATCCTATCTCAAATTTATAAAGTCACAGAACCTCAATGTTGGAAGAGATCTCAATACCATCTAACTCACCTATTTGTAAACTCTACAACACACTAAAAAAGTGGCTATCAACTTTTCACTTAAAGACCTCCAAGGAAAAGAAACACACTAGTTCCCATTCCATTTGGAACTGGCTCTAATAATTGGGAAAATTTTCTTTAAATCAAGTCTTCATTGTAACTTCCATGAATTAATTCTTGTTCTTCTTTCTGAGGCACAGCAGTTCAAATGGAATCCCTTTTTCAAATGGGTTTCATCCTACCTTTCTAGGCTTATTTCATGTTACTCCTCTTCATGAATTCTAACTTCCACCCAAAAGGGACTCCAAACATGACCCAGTCCCATCCTATCTCCAACCACCAGCTTCAGTACATTTGTTCGCATTGTCCCTATGTCTAGAATAAACTCTCTCCACGGCTCTATCTGCTAAAAAAAAAACAAAAAACAAAACAAAAAAAAAAAACGTATTTCCCCTCAAAGTCCATCTTTAGATGCCACCTTCTTCAGAAGATTTTCCCTGAACCCCACCCCATGCATAAAAGATTCAGAAGATTCCTCCTCCCCCAGTCTCTCTTCAGCTTTTGTTTCATTTCTGTTTTTCTCTATTTTTTATTCTGACACATTTATTTGTATGTTTTGAGCAAGCAAGAATTTATTAATATATTATTACATATCATTATACTATTACTTAATATTATATTATTTGATAAATGTTATATTTAAATATATTGTTAATATTTGTATTCTTAATATTATAGTACATTATTATGTGATACATATTATTATGAGTCAAGTACTATGCTAGACTCTGGAGATGCAACAATAAAAACAAAACAGTCCCTGGACTTGAAGCCTAAACTCCTTGAGTTTCTTAAAGGGGGGCCAACATGTGTATATATACACATATTTGCATATGTATATATATACACACAAAACATATAAATCAGATGCAAGGTAACTTTGGAAGGGAAGGTAGCTGGGGACTAGTAAAGTCCTCAAGCAGAAGAGGGTGCTTAAATTGAATCCTGAAGGCAAACAAGAATTCTAAGAGACAAAGATGAGAAGAACATTAAAAGGAGAGGAGACAGTCAGCACAGATGAATAGAGATGCGACATGAGATATTACGTGTGTGGAACAGCAAGTGCTCCTACAGTATGGCTGCACTAGAAAGTGCCTGGTGGAGAAGAATATGTAAGAAAGATGGACTGGTGAGGATGGAACCAGATTGTGAAAAACATTAAATACAAAGGTGTAAGGTGTAGGCAGAAATTCTCATTTTTTCTACAGATCCCAATGCTTAATAGACACTTGATGAATATTTGATGAAGTAAATTGAAATAAATTTGCATTAAATAATTATCGGTTGTAAATTAATAATATTATGTGAACAAATAAAATATATTACTCTATTAGTGTAATTGTTGTCTTGCCATTTCTTAATCAATGCACTCAAAGTTAAGATGTCATTTTCTTTTCTGGGAATGATTCAATACATCTTTCAGTTGATATCTGAACATGATCTTTATAAAATTCATATATGAAAATGCTTGTTCACAACAATGGTCTGGGCAAAAAAATTGAGAGGTCGCCATACATAATGGCTCAATTAACTATTGACTCCCAATAAACATTACTGAAGGTCATATAATCTGATCCTGCCTCCCAAGGTTCTTGTCAGACTGCTTGTATCATAACGATACAACACATTACTGCCTTTCCAGGTCCTCAGCTTCAATGAGAAGATTTCTAAATGTTAACTTCATAAATATTGGACCTTTAAATCTTTGAACTCCAGGTCAAATTGTGCTCAATCAATTTCATCAGATTAAAAATTAAATTAAATTAAAATCAATCAATTAATTAATTAATTAAATTAAAAATTAAATTCAGTAATGTTAGTGTCCAGGGTTTTAATCAAAATTATTAAATTTCCCTCCCTTTTTTCAGAATCCATAAAAATCTGTAAATAAATATAGTAACTATTTCAAAAGTCTCTCCTTTCAACACTATAATTATCCCTTAAAGAGCTTAGAAGCCAGGAGTTACAGGTTTAGCTGCCATTTTATGAAGTGTTTCTCCCTATAAAATCAGGGAGTTTGTAATTTTAACTTCAATCTATGAGGATCTAAGAAAAAACTATGTGGAAGGCAGAGAGAAGGAAGGTAAGGATAAGCTTCTTTTTTGTCAGAACTGTCTCGACTATTCTTTCATGAACAAATATCACAAAGAGAATTTTATGTAGAATGAGTCTGGAGAGAAATTGAGTGTTGGCTTGAGAGAAGGTGAAGAGAATTCTTTTGAAGAGATGCTTTTTGGGGCAGCTAAGTGGCACAATGGATAGAGCACCAGCCCTGTAGTCAGGAGGGCCTGAGTTCAAATCTAGTCTCAGACCAAACAATTGACATTTACTAGCTGTGTGACCCTGGGCAAGTCATTTAACCTCATTGCCTAGCCCCCCCCCCCCAAAAAGACACCTTTTTATTAAGAATGAACCAAATGATGTCAGACTGGGCAATGAGAAGAAATAAAGAAAAATTATCTGCTGTTCTAAGAGAGGGTTTGAATTGGATATAGTCACAGTTATTCTCACAGCTGAAATATTGTAAAAAAAAACTATATCTTTGTTTATTAATGGCTTAATTATTTTAAAATTATATTTTCAGCAACTTTATTATATTTAATCCTAGGAGATTAAGAATTTCAAACAAAGAGAGATGTAAGTAACTAGTATTGGGAAAGAGTTTTCACCACTTTATTCAATAAATAATGTTTCAACAATAGATGCTCTGATGTGTTGACATCTGAAATATTGGGGGAAAGTTTTGAAATTTTATTAACTAATGAGGAAATACAAAAACATACATCTGAATTACCCTAGAGATCAAATGCTGTGTGGCATAGTAGGAAAAGTACTGTATTTTACATTAGAAGATGCGGTAAAATTAATTATGGAAACAAGTCATTTTTTAAGTTTCTTATTTTCTAATCTGATAGCATTCTTTCACATGGAGAATTATCCAACATAAATGCTATTTGCATTTTACAACTGCTTTCTATGTAGAACTTTTAGTTAACTATTCCATTTTTGAATTGTCATGTTGCTTCTGGGTTGGAAAATGCAACAACATTCCTTTTTTCCTAAAAATTAGGGGAAAAAAAGAGTAATCCAAGAAAATGAACAAAATTATGAAAAGAAAGTCAACCAAACTGAAATAGAGAATCAAAAACTTAGGGAACAAAATACGTCTTTGAAAACTAGACTTGGATAAAGGGAAGCTAATGATGTTCTAAGACACCAAGAAATAATAAAACAAAATAAAAAGAATGAAAAAATAGAAGAGAATGTGAAACATCTCATCAGAAAAAACAACTGTTCTAGAGAATATATCAAGGAAAAATAATATAAGAATAGTCTGACCACTGAAAATTACAATAAAAAAGAGTCTTGATAAAATATTACAATAAATTATCAAGGAAGTTCTAGAACAAGAAGGCAAAACAGAAATTGAAAAAAAAGGGGGGGGGCAGCTAGGTGGCACAGTGGATAGAGCACCGGCCCTGAAGTCAGGAGTACCTGAGTTCAAATCCAGCCTGAAACACATAACACTCACTAGTTGTGTGACTCTGGGCAAGCCACTTACAGTCAATTGCCTCACTAAAAATAAATAAATAAATAAAGGTGGGGGAAAAAAATAAATAGAAAAAAAAATCCACCCACCACTATCTCAAAAAGATTGCAGAAGGAAAACTTATAGGAACATCCTAGCCAAATTTCAAAGCTCCCAGATTGAGAAAATATTACAAAGAGCAAGAAAAGAAATTAAACATTATGGAACTACAATAAGAATTACGTAAGACCTAGCAACTACTACATTGAAGGACCATAGGTTTCAGAATACTATATTTCATAGAGCAGAAGAGTTGGAATTATAATCAAGGGTAACTTACCCAGAAAAGTTAAGGACAATCTTGAATGGAAAAAAAAATGGACATTTAATAAACTGAAAGACTTTCAGGCATTTGTGACAAAAAGAGTAGAACTTAATGGAAAATTTGACATATAAGATCCAGGAGAAACATAAGGTAAACATTAAAGACTAAATATAAGGGACTCAGTAAGGTCAAATTGTTTACTTCTTATATGTGAAAATGTTATCAGGACTCTTATGATTGTCATCATTATTTGGATGATTTGAAAGAAATACTTGGGCTGAGGTGTGTATGATGGGGTGATTCTGAGGGAGAGATAAAAAGTAGTAATTATTTCATACAAATGAGTCATAAAAGGAAGAATTGATACAGAAGAAGCTGGTAGAGGGGAGGGAAGGTAGGGCCGAAACCTTACTCTCCTCAGGAATGGGTTAAAGAGAGAACAACATATATATCTGGAAGGATATTAAAATCTTCTAAATTCAGAAAGAAGTAAGAGGGCAAGGATATAGTGTGAGGTGAGAGGATAAAGAAGGGACTTTTAGAGGGGTGGATAGATTAGGGAACATGAGGGCAAGGTAGCAGGTAGAAGTAAAGTAGAGGAGTGAGGAGGAATAGGTAAATAGGGTGAGGAGAATAGTGAGGAAAAATAGGAAGGAGGAAAATACACAATGAGTAATTATAACTTAGAATGTGAATGGGATGAATTTACCCATAAAACAGAAATGGATAGCAAATTAAAAACTTGAATTCAACAATGTGTTGCTTTTAGGAAAAACAATAAAAATGAGAGATACACACAAAAATAAAATAAAGAGCAGGAGTAGAATTTATTATAGAAAAAATCAGGGGTAGTAACATGATACACAAAGTTAAAGCCAAAATAGGTTTAATTAAAAGAGAAATTCTTGTTTTATATTGAATCCTCTCTCATGTTCTATTATGAACATGGCAATGTTCTTTTTTTCTTTTCTTATTTTGTATTTAAATTTAAAATGAATAAAAATTTATTTTAAAAATATCTATTGAGAGATGTTGGGGTAGGAATAAGGGATCTGGGCATCATCTGCATGAGTGTAATAATGAAAACTGTAAGAGGTGATGTGGTCAGTAAGGGAGAGAGTACAGAGAGATAAAAAAAAGGGATCACTTGAGGATCAGACAGGTTAAGTGATTTGCCCATGGTCACAATGCAAGTATTAGCTATAGAAATTAAGCAAAGGTTTTCCTGACTTCAGGTTAAGCACTCCAAACACATGCTTCTCTTTAAAATTACAATACTATTATTCTTAAGTCTTTGAGAATAAACACATTTATGAAATAAGTAAACACAGGCCATGTTTATTATCCACATAAATGACTCATAGCCTTTAATGGAAAATGTCAGTGCTACTTTAAATAATGATTTAAATCATGGATCTGCTTGTATATGTGGCCATCTTAATTATTCTAACTCTACCCCAACAATTTTCACGGGCATGGTAGAGAAGAGCATAAGCTCTAGAGTCAGAGATGTTTGCTGTTGTTGTTGTTGTTGTTGTTGTTGTTGAGTTGTTTCAGTTGTGTCCAATTCTTTGTGATCCCATTTGGGGTTTTCTTGGCAAAGATACTGGAGTGGTTTGCCATTTAATTCCCCAGCTCACTTTACAGATGAGGAAACTGAGGCAAACAGGGTTAAGTGACTTGCCCAGGGTCACCCAGCTAGGAAGTATCTGAGGTCAGATTTGAACTCAGGAAAATGAATCTTCCTGACTGGAGTCAGGAGTCAGGCCCAATATTTCTTGCAATGATATTGGGCAAGTCACTTCAACTCTCAGAGCCTCATTTTTCTCTCACTGAGGTCACGTCTGGCTTTTGATCCTTGAATCTATGATGGCATGGCTTTTTAGCTTTTTTTTTAATTACTGAAAATGTGTTCTTTCATGATCTGACTCTAAACTGTCTTTACAAACTGATTTATCATCCCTCACCCTCACATACTTCAAACTGGCTGACTTGCTATTCTCTGTACATGACGTTCCATCTCATACCTCCTGGTCAGGACCTCCTGGACGAGATGTCTTCACATAGGCTCTCCCCGTTGCGTCTTAACTTTTGCTCCCTAGACTCTCTAACTTTCTTCATAGCTCACTCAGCTCATGTGCCACTTTTTACATTAGTCCTTTGCTGATTTTACCAGCTGCTAGTGCCCCTCTCTTCTATTCCTCAAAGTTACTTTGCATTTACATTATATATAATTTGCATCAACCAATTTTTATATCATTATTTCATCTATAAAGTCCTGCTCTGATGCTCATGAAATGGAGTCCTGAAGACTCTGGCATATCCTACCATGCTGGTCCTACTACACTGGGAAGGTTTGGAGTAGAGACCTGGTAACAGATCAGATCTGTTTTCCCAAGTACCTCCCTCACTGACTATAGAGAGGCACATCACCAGTAAGCTGGCTACCTGGATATGATATAGATATATATACATACTCATATATGAACATATATACATATACTTATATACACTTATGTCTATGTGTGTAGATATAAATAGATACAAATTCTATAGATGGAGATGGAGAGAGGTAGAGGCAGAGGCAGAGGTAGATAGATATAGATTAGTTATAGATATGGATGCAGATATGGATGGGGATGGAGGCAAGCATGAAAAGAAAGATTGAAAGAAGCCAAAGACTTATTGATTGACTTATAGACAAAAGGTTAATGGTTCCATGTCATAAAACTTTTCTTCCAGAAAAGAATTAGTAAGCATTGGACATGTCAAAAAACAAATAATTCCATGAAAAGCAAAATAAATTCTATTTTGACAGATAAATACTTTTTACTGATTAAGCAATTAATTGACCAATCAATTAATCAATCAATTAGAGCTTACTTACTATGGCCCAGGTACCATGCTAAGCACTGGGGATACAAATTTGAAACCACAACAACCATAGAACTTGAATTTTAATGGGGGACACAATATAAATTAATCAGTACATATAAAATAAATACAGACTACGTGAAAGGTTGTGTGGTTTGTCCTTCATTCTCAAAAAGGACCATGATATCAGGGAGATGATGACATGATTTGCACTTGACTTTGATTTGAGTGAGGGAAGGCTGTGTGTGGGGACCAGGAAAGTCCTCCTGAAGAAGGTTGATGCATGAGATGACTCTTAAAGGAAGCCATTGAATTAATTTTTTTAAATCAATACAGGAGTCCCTAAGTCAGGGACAGGGTAGGACTTTATCCAGTAAAGGTAAGGGGAAAAAAAATAAAATGTATGACCTCACTAAAAGCATTTTCACACTAAGAAACTAGGAGAACAATCTATTGTCCCAAGCAAATTTTAGATTTTAGGTATTCCAATTTGTTTTTAGGAAGATGATCAATTAGGCTTTGACCCCTCTATGTGGTAGTAGGGAGATTTGAACATTAGCACTGGGCCTCTATGGGGTATGTATATACACATGGTCCCCATTTATATTGGTAGCTTGTGAGGTAGCACTTTGACTCTCTATAAAATAATGCAGCCTCTTAATGAGTTTATCATATTTTTTTAAAGGGGAGAGGAGGGGTCAAGAAATCAGGACAATGCCTAACTCACCTCATACTAGAAGGAAGATAACTAACATCCAAAGTTGAGTTAATATGATTTTATCAGCTCTATTTTCCTCTTTGCTGCAAATCAGTGCAGTTTTCAGCTAACAAGAATGGGTGCCCTACTTGATGGGATGGGCGCATTCCCCCTAGTCAGGGGGGCACTTAGCATGGCATTACCATCATTACATCCCCAGGTTAAAGGCAATGAAACTCCAGGAGTGGCAAAGTCAAATCAGTTCAATTGTCTGATTGTTCATACTCATAAAGTAGGGAGGCCGGCAGGGGTCCAGCATAAAACTTGGAGTTCGTCGGTGGATCTCCTTTAAGGTAATTCATTGCCCTCTGCAGTAGCTTAAATCAGAGGGGCTGGAATGGTCACAGTAAATGCAGCTCCCCACACTTCTTAAGAGCAATATAGCAGATAGCCAGCTGCTAGGCCAGATGTCAAAGGTGCATTAAAAGCACTTGTTTTTTGATCTAACACATTCCCGAGAAGTACAATGGATCTGGCTTTAAGCACTGCCATAAAAAAAGATGGTGATTAATGAAGCAGTACAACTTAATAAACCAAGTTGACTCCCGCTTCCTTCTCTTAGGCATTTTCACTGTCCACAAAGCAGTTCTTTTACTTAGCAGCAGGGACATGTAAAATGTTAATCATCAATCTGTGGGCCATTAAAGAAGTTGCTTTCCCTTTCTCAACTTGAAAACCAAGGGGGAAAGATAATAGGTTTGGTTAACAGAGCTGTTCAGATAATGGAGCTGTGTGGAGGAAACCTTTGATGGAGTCAGCATGGGAGCGCCATGCACTAATCCATCCTGCTCTAAGGGACCGCGAGTTCAAATCCTAGCTGGGGCCGCCAAGTCTCATGATTGAGGCTGGGCTAAGTGTCTTTATCTCGGCTGGACCAGCAGGAGGTTACTGTACCTGAGAGAGGCCAAAAATAAGATGAGAGGGCATGGAAGCTTTCTGTGTCAGTGGAGATGAGGGGCTCTCTGCTAGCAATGTCAGGCAATAAGTGGCCTTCTTTTGGCAAGCATATTCCTGGCTAAGGGCACCAAAGCATCCTTCATGGGGCGGTGACAAGAGAGCAGGGAGAGAGGAGGCTGAGAGGGGAGCCCAGACCCTGTAGTAAACCATCACTCGCTGTGGTGACAAACTCAGAGCTTTTTGTCAGTCCTTGGTATCTGAGGGAAGCTATTTTGTTGTGAAAGTCAAAGAATTATAGGTGTAGAAATGCAAAATTTTTTAAACCTAAAGATTTAGGGATTCATTGTGGAGGGAGAGTCGAGGGAGAGCCTGAAAGACAATAGTGAACAGGTCTCAAAGCAGCGAACACAAATACACTTGGAGTCTGGGGCCGACGTGCACAGGGCTAAATAACTAAAGAAACCGCCTCTCTGGAAAATAGTTAAGGGGCAGGCAAAATCATGAAGTCACAGGATTATAGATCTAGAAGGGGCCCCAGAGGCCAACAAGTCCAACATTCTCACTTTAGAGATGAGAAAACTGAAGCGTAAAAGTGAAGTGGCGAAGTCATATAGATAGACAGCATCAGACATGGGATTTGAACCCAGCTTCTCTGACTCCAGAGAGAATCATCTTTCTATGGACTGCCTGCTTGTGATTTTCATGTAAGGACTGATTGGGTTTTCATATCTTCTTTGTTTCCTTTAAAAACAGCTACCTGGACTTCTAGTGCCTAGGCAACAAACCACAAATTGTGTCGCCAAGAAGGAAAAATAAAAGAGTGAAATCCTTCACACTCACAGATTTGGAGTGAGAGGATGCCACCCTTTCCTCCTTCACCTCTGTCTCACATGATGAAGTAGCCTCACTCCTTACCAAGGCTAACCTCTCCACCTGTTCAAGTGGTTCCGTTCTGTACTGTTTCCTCCTACAGACTGTCCCCTCTTCCCTGCTCTTTCACTTACTTTCAATCTCTTCCTTTCTACTGGCTCATTTCCTACTGTTTATAAACATGCCCATGTCTCCCCTATCCTAACAACAACAACAACAACAACATCAACAAAAACTTTACTTGATCCTTCCATCCCCCCATCATCCTATATTCCTCCTGCCCTTTGTAGCTAAACTCTTCAAAAAGGCCCTCTATTGCAGGTGCTTCCACTTTTCTCACCTCTCACTCTCTTCTTAACCCCTTATAATCTGGCCTTGATTCCACTGAAACTGCTCTCTCCAAAGTTACTACGATCTCTAAGTTGCCGAAATCAATGGCCTTTTCTCAGTCCTTGACCACTTTGACATTGTCGATCACTCTCTCCTCCTTGATACTCTCTTCACTGTAGGTTTTCCAGACACTACTCTCTCCTGGTTCTTTTCCTACATATCTGAGAGGGAGAGGCTGGGAGAGAAGGAGACAGCAAGGAAGAGAGCCTGAACACAATAGTGAACAGGTCTCAAAGCAGCGAACACAAATATACTTGGAGTCTGGGGCCGATGTGCACAGAGCTAAATAACTAAAGAAAATCATATAATCACAGGATTATAGACCTAGAAGGGACCTTAGAGCTCAACAAGTCCAATATCTGAGCTCCTTCTCTGTCTCCCTCACTGGATCCTTTTCCTGATCATGCCCTCTTAGCTGTAGGCATCCTTCATGGTTTGGTCATGGGCTCTCTTATCTTCTCCTTCAATATTACTTTCCTTGATGCATCAGCTCCCATGGATTTAATTATCATTCGCACGTTGATGATTCTCAGATCCACCGATCCTGCCCTAATCTCTCTGCTGACCTCCAGTCTCGCATCTCCAACTGCCTTCAGACATCTGGAACTGGATGTCCAATAGACGTCTTAAATTCAACATATTCAATATGTTCGCTATCTTTCCATCTAAACCCTCCCTTCCTCCTACCTTCCTTATTATTGTAGAGGACATCACCATCCTCCCAGTCCTTCAGGCTCAAAATATAGGAGTCATACTGGATTTCTCACTATCTTTCACCCACCATATCCAATCTGTTACCAAGGTGATTTCACCTTTGCAATATCTCCCCAATACACCCTCCTCTCTCCTCTGACACTGACACCACTCCAGTGCAGACCCTCATCACTTCACACTTGGATTATTGCAATAGCCTGTAACAGGGGGAAACAGTGGATCTGCCTGCCTCGAGTCTCTCTCACTCCAATGTATCCTCCATTCAGTCACTAAAGTGACTAAAGTCCTAAAGCATAGGTTCAGTCATGTCACCCACTCAATAAACCCTAGTGGCTTCCTATTGCCTCCAGGAATAATACAAAATGCTCTGTTTTGCATTCAAAGTCTTTCAAAGCCCATCCTTACATTTCTAGTATTCTTATATCTTACTCCCTTACATATACTCTTCGATCCAGTGACACTGGCCTCCTGTGAACACTCCCATCTCTCCACTCTGGACATTTTCTCTTCATGCCTGGAATGCTCTTCCTCCTCGACTTCAACTACTGACCTCCCTGGCTTCCTCTAAGTACTAACTAAAATCTCACCTTCTACAGGAAGCCTTTCTCAATCCCTCTTAATCCCAATGCCTTCCCTTTGTTAGTTATTTCCTATTTATCCTGTATGTAGCATGTTTATGTATGCCTGTGTGTGTGTGTGTATATATATATATATGTGTGTGTATATATATATATGCACATATATATGCATATGTACATAGTTTTATTTTTGTTTTTTGTTTTTTGCTTTTTTTCTCCTCCACTAGATTGTAAGCTCCTTGAGGGCAGGGACTGTCTTTTGCCTCTTTTTATGTCCCCAGCACTTAGCATAATGCCAGGTACATAGTAGGTACTTAATAAATGTTTATTAATTGCACCAAAAGAAGGGGCACACAGAGCATGATGGGATCCTGAGAATCGACTTCAGACTAATGGAAATTCCTCTTCAGAGGGAAAATCTCTAACTTTTACTTTTCCTTTGGATTGATTTTTCCTCTGTAGAGAAATGAATTGGTTTGTGATTGTAAAAAAAAAAAATCAGGAGGGAAATGGGTTCCCATTGATTGAGGAATAGTTGAACAAAATGCCATATATTAATATAATAGGATATATAACAACAAATTGTGGTACATGGATATAAGGGAAAATTACATGGTAAGAAACTAAGGCTATGAAAAATTCAGAGAAATACAGGTAGATTTGTATGAAGTGATGTAAAGAATATCGACAAAGACTACAATAAGGTAAATAACACTGCGAGGTAGATGAACTCAATAATCCATAAGATCATAAATTTAAGACTGAAAAGGACCTTAGAGGTCATCTGTTCCAACAGCATAATTTTACAGATAAAGACCTGATGCATAAAGAGGTCACAGAAATGGTAAGGATTCAAACACGAGTCGTTTGACTCCAAAATAGAACACACTTTAACAATACCATGTTGCTTCCTTCTAACTGAATGAACAATCTTGGTTCTGAAGACCAGATCAGGAAACATACTTTTGCCTCTCAGTACAGAGATGGGAGGACTACAGGTTCAGAATGTTGCATATACTATAAGACCCTGTTTGTCAATTGGTTTTATTTAATTCTTTTTGTTCAAAGGGAGAGTTCACTGAGGAAGTGTATTGGGAAGTAACAAAAAATTTTTTTAATGAATTGGGGGGTTGGTACAAGGGTGATGAGAATAACGATGCAATTTTTAATGACAAAATACAGATAAACATATATTTTCCTAACAATTAGAGCTGTCTCAAAGTAGAATGGACTGTTTCACGGGGTGGTGGGTTCCCCCTCTTTTAAGCAGAGGCTGAATGATCACCTGATTGTTATGTTATAGTAGGGACTCTTTCAGGTGTGGGTTGAATTAGATGACCACTGAAGTCCCTTTCAGCTCTCAAATTCCGTGATTCTATGATACTTTTCCTTTTCATTTTTCTCAGCAGGCCTCTGTTGTCCCCAAGAACCCAAATTCCTGTGTAACTCCTGTCCGAAAGCCCATAGAATAGAACTCTCTCCTTATTGGCAGAGATGAATGCCCTGCCCTTCCTGAGGGGTGAGATGGAATTGGCGAGAGCAAGAGAGCTTCAATTATCATTCAGTCTTCAAGCTTCCAGTCACTTTGTTCTGGCTTCCAGCTTTGAGAAGGAAGATGAAAGAGGCCAGACCCCCTTCAGGTTGCTGAAGGAAAAGACTCTCAGAAGACATGAGAAGAGCTGGTAGTCTCTGTTTTGTCTCTATCCTGAACTTGCTACAGTAGAGACTTCAGGGAGTTCCTCCTCAGGTGAGATCTAGGACTCTCTCCCTTGGCTGAGCTGAGTTAATCTCACATTCTGCATTGTCTGATATATGGTCTTCTCTGTACACCTTTTCTGATTTCTGTTTTTCTGTAGTTTGGATAATTAGGTGTCTTTGATATTTACTATGTGTGTTCATTGTGGAACTGGTATTCAGTGGGAACAGAATCAAGACTTGGATATAGAGCTTGGAGTCCTGCTTCCCTTGAGTAATGAGAAACTGCTATCAGAAGTTAAATTGACCCAGATTGTATCTCCTAGGTTTATAATATTGAAGGGAGCAGATAGATATAATTCTCGCCTGATACCTCCTCTCTCAGAGGAGAGAAGAGTGGCCTCCAGCACCAACCCCCTGCTCCAGTCCTGGCAGGATTTAAAGTCTCCTATTTTGTCACTTCCCTATCCAATCAACTTAGGGGCACTATTATTGAGACAAAACACAAACTACTCTGGTTAGCTATTAAAGCCTTTCACAACCTGCCCCAAGCTATCCTTCAAGCTTCATTTGACATTACTATTCCTCTAAAACTCCGAGATCCATCCAAACTGTCCTTCTCTTGTTCCTTATGTATGCTTTATCTCCCATCTAGATCTCTTTGTGCTGAATGCCCCCCCATACCAGGAATGCCTCTATCTCTAAGAATCCCTCTCTTTCTGCAAGACAGACGTTAAGTCTTTTCTCATACCTCCAATTACTAGTGCCCTCCTTCTCAAACTACCTTGTATTTAACTATTTGGTATCTATTTCTATTTATTCTATTTTTATTCCATATTTATGTATCATTGGCACTTAACACTTTCAGGTTTTAAAAGTACTGATATTATCTCAACAGTTTCTCACAACAACCCTGGGTGATAGGTGATATTATTCTATAGTTGAGGAAACTGGTAGACAGAGGTTAAGTAACTTGACTACAGTCAAACAGCTAGTAAATGTCTGAAGCCATATTTGAATTCAGGTCTTCCTGACTATAGGTCCAGTGCTTGCTCCACTATACCACATATTTTTGCAGAACCACGCCACACTCATATTCATCTTCTATTACTTGGTGTTGCTTTTGTCTTCTGTACATTTTATAAAATCTACATTGGTTGGTGAGTTCTATACACTGTGCCACCTAGTTCTGTTGTATTCCCCTCTCCCCTTATGTCCATTAGTATCAGCTACTGCACTGATGGCAAACTATTTAACTTGAAAAGATTACAAACCAAGACTAAAGTGGAGGAAGAGTTGATGCACAACTTTCTGTTTACAGATGATTGTTCATTCAATGAAATCTCTGAGTATGCAACAGAGTATGGATCAATTCTCTACCACTTGTGCTAATTTTGGCCTGACAATCAATACTAAGAAAACAGAGGTTCTCCACCAGCCAGCACCACACCATTCATATGTGGAACCATTGGTTACAGCAAATGAATAAATTTTGAATGCTGTGGATGTTTATTTACCTTGGCAGTATACTTTCCAGGGATATATGTATAGATGATGAGGTAGAATCATGCATTTCCAGAGCCAGCTCAGCATTTGGGAGGCTCCAAAAGAAAATGTGAGAGAGAAGAGGTATTTATTAGGTTGCCTACCAAACAGAAAGTCTATAGAACTGTTATATTGACCTCATTGTTGTACAACTGTGAAACCTGGACAGTCTACCAGCACCATGACAGAAAATCAGACCACTTCCATTTGAATTGTCTTAGGAAGATTCAGAAGATTACCTGGCAATAGAGGGTACTGAACACTGGAATACTCTCTCAAGCTGAATTGCCAAGCATTCAAACTCTCCTGCAGAGAGCGCAACTCTGATGAGCTGACTACATAGCCTGAATGCCAAACATACATTTACACGAAAGACTAATTTACAGAGAACTCACACAAGGCAAGTGGTCAGAAAAAGCAATACAAGGACACTCTCAAGGTCTCCTTGAAGAACTTTAGTATCAGTTGTGAGATATGGGAGACACTGGCACAGGACTGCCCAGCATGGCTTACTTGCATCAAAGAAGGCGCTATGTTCTATGGGCAAAGCAGAATCACAGTAGCACAAAGGAAACTTGAGATGCACAAATCTAGAGACATCTCCATCCCAAATGTTCTAATGGACTATTTGCACCTTATCTGTGGCAGAGTCTTCTGAGCTCATCTTGGGCTAATCAGACACAGTCAAACACAATGTACCTTGACCCCAACATCATGATGTCATTGAACCTCTTCAAGTATGAAGGACAAACAAAAACAATGTAAGCACCTTTTGAGTAAGGATTTACAAATATTGAAAGGTTCTAGAAACGTTCCTATAATTGGTCAAATGAGCCTGAACATT
Source organism: Vombatus ursinus (assembly GCF_900497805.2). Lineage (NCBI taxonomy): Eukaryota > Metazoa > Chordata > Mammalia > Diprotodontia > Vombatidae > Vombatus > Vombatus ursinus. The sequence continues at coordinate 39,851,192 of NW_020954585.1, forward strand.
TTCTTGATGACATTTTATTCATCAAGGTGGCTATCCCAGAGCTCACCATGCTCAAACTTTATTTACCCTCTCTCTTTCTATGAAGCTTTCAAAGCACTTCTCCAGCATTGGCTTATGAATCCTACCGGATGTTCTTCAAAAATTTTTAAAAAATACTTGAAATATTGAAACCTTACATAGGAACATTCCCTCAGAGGAATGGCTATACTGACCCTGGCAGATCATTTTCTGCTCTATAATAAATAGCTCTTATCTACATCATGCTTTATGATGAAAATAGCAAGCTATGTTGGAAAGAGCACTCCCAGTAGAGTAAAAAGACTTGTGTTCAAACCTAACCTCTGGTGCCTAATAGCTACATGACTTTGGACAAGTCACTTTAACCTCAGTTTCTTCTATAAAATAGAAGGAAGATGGCCTGGATGGCCTTTGAAGTCCTTTCTGGCTCTAGAGCAATGATCCTAGTTCACGAATCACTTTTCTTCCTTTTTCCTTCCTTTCTTCCTCTTCCTTTTGTGGTTAAACTCCATGAGAAGGTCATTAGGTGTCTTCATTTTCTCTACTCACACTCTCTTCTTAACCCCTTATAATATGGCTTCCAACATCATTATTCCATGGAAATTGCTCTCTTCAAAGTTACCAATAATCTTTTAATTTCCAAATCCAATGGCCTTTTCTCAGTCCTCATTCCACTTGACCTCTCTTGGCTTTTGACACTGTTGATCAACCTCTTCTCCTTAATATTCTATTTTAAGACACCACTGTCTCCTGGTCTCTTCTCATTTATCTGAGCACTCTTTCTCAATTTCCTTTGCTGGATCCTCATCCAGGTGACACCTACTACCTATAAGTGTCCTACAGGGCTCTGTCCTGGGCCTTCTTCTTTTCTTCCTTTATACTACTTTACTTGGTGATCTCATTAGTTGTCATGAATTTAATGATCATATCTATGCAGATGATTCTCAAATCTTCCTATCCTGACATATTCTCCCTACTGACCTCCAATCTTGCATCCCCAACTGACAAACTAAACATCCATTAGACATCTTAAATTCATCATGTCCAAAACTCATTATCTTTGCCCCTAAAGCCTCCCTCTCTCTTCTAAAATTCTTTATTACTGTTAAGGACATTCTCATCTTCCCAGACCCTCAGGCATACAACTTAGGTGCCATCCTTGACCCCTTACTAACTCAACTCCACACCCTTATCCAATCTATTGCTAAGGCCTGCCAATTTTACCTTTGTGACATCTCTCAGACATGCTTCCTTTTCTCCTCTGATATTGCTACCACTCTCATAACCTCATTCTTAGACTATTGCAATAGCCTGCTGGTGAATTCACCTGCCACAAATCTCTCCCCATCTCTAGTCCTTTCAGCCACTAAAGTGATTTTCCTAGCATATAGGTAGATGTACCATGCCAACCTCTATTCAGTAAACTCCAGTGGTTATCTTCCCCAGAATCAAATACAAAATCCTGTTTGAAAGCCTTTCATAATCTACCCTCCCTCTACCACCTTTCTAGTCTTCTTAATCTTTGCTCTCTACCACATACTCTTCAATCCAGTGACATTGGCCTCAGGGCTGATCCAGGGACAAGATACTCTCTCTCAGAACATTTTCTCTATGTGTTCCCCATACCTGAAATGTGCTTACTCTTCACCTCCACCTACTTTCTCTGGCTTCCCTGGATCCCTTCAAGCCTCAGCTAAAACCCTATCTTCTATAGGAAGCCTATCCCACCTCCTTTTAATTCCAGTGCCTTCCCTCTTATTTCCTATTTATCCTATACATAGCTTTGTTTTTACCTATTAGCTTGTTTTTTGTCTCCCCCATTAGACTGTAAGCTCCTTGAGGTCAGGGACTGTCTTTTGCCTCTCTTTATATCCCCAGCACTTAACATAGTGCCTGGCACATAGTAAGTCCTTCATAAATGTTTATTCATTATGATTTCATGTTGAAAAATGCAGGCATCTGTTAAGGTTTTCAATAGCCAACTGAAAAATCAGTTGCAATGAACTGATTTGAAATCTTTTCTTTCAGAGGATCATTGGATTTAGAACTGGAGTACACACAAGACTCAACCAGTCTCTCGCCTCAAACTTAACTATTGACATGGTGAAAATGTATAGTGATCATGGTCACTCAGTGTAGGAAATGAATTAACACTCTCCACAGGAACCTCATTTGTACAGTATATTAATAGGCTTCCTGTGTAAATAGTTACCCTTACATCACTGCTTATTTGCCTGCTAGCTGGGTTGTATCCAATTTAGAAAGGAGGACGGTGAACGTTTGATTTCACATGATGTTGCTTAGAGGGATGGTGGAGAAGATGTGGGGGCTGGTGGGGAGTCGGGCAGACAGCAGGGAAGAAAGATATATTACTCATGCTTCTTATAAATCTCCCCAAACTAACAGTCCCTCATCCCATTTATATTTCTCTTGGGGATAACAGGGGAGTTATACTAAATTAGCCACTGAAAAATAATGATACCACAGAAAGGCTATTTGTTTTATAGAAAATTGAAAAGAAAAGTCATTAACAAGGTCTGTAAGTTTTTTGGGTTCAGGGAAGAAATGGGTGAGAGAGGAGAAACTAGGTGGTACAGCAAATAGAGCATTGGACTTGAATTTAGGAATACCTGAGTTCAAATCTTGCCTTAGAAACTTACTAGCAATGTGACTCTGAGCAAATCATTTAACCTTTGTCAGCCTCAGTTTCCCTATCTGTAGAATGCCAATAATAATAACATGTTCCTTCTGAAATGGGAGGATCAAATGAGATAACATATATAAAGTGCTTTGCAAACTTTAAAGTGCTCCTAAATTAAAGTGAAGTGTCTTAAACGTTGTCAAAGATGAAGAAAAAATACTCTTCCAACCCATGCCAACCAAAGAAATTCTTGACATTTTGTTTCATTATTGAAAAGGGAGTTAGTTGGCTTTAAATCTACCCAAATTACTTTGTTTCTTAACTATAGGTCTCTTGAGCAGAGATAAAACTGTTTTCTGGAAAAATTTAAGACATACTACATGGAAAAGACAAGAAGGTTTATGACAATACAGAATGATAACAGATCACCCAGCAACTCAGTAGCATATAAGGACACAAGAAGTTTGTGACGCTTTGAGTCAACTCAACTTAGATTCTCACTCTAGGCAGGGCACTGTGCTGGATGCTAAGGATATGAATACTGAGATGATACAGCATGTACACGAATAAACCAGTACGTTCCAGGAGAGGGTGAGGAAATGGCACTTAAGCTGGACCATCAAGGACAATAGTAGTTCTACAAGGTAGAGGTGAAGAGGTAACAGATTCCAGGAATGGAGGACAAGCCTGGGCGAAGGTGTGGAGGCAGAAGATTGAATGGTGTATAGGATGAATAGCTAGTAAACCAGTTTGACTGGAATAGAATGTGTGTGAAAAATAACATGGAATCAGATTGGATATAGTATTCAAAGGTCACCCCAAGTATGATATTTAAATAGTTATTTTCTATGCCATTACAGAAAAGAGCAAACAGAATTCTTAAAGACTTTGATTTATACCATCACTATGCAGATGTCTTATAGTCTCTTCATGAAGTCAAATTCTGAAATCACAGTTCTAAGGGTTTATCCCCTTTGAAGGTCATAGCTGATTAAATCTCAATTGGCCTATCTAAATGGGAAGAGCATCAAAGCTTGGCAATTTAAAATCTACTCATGTAGTGCCTAGAGAGTTACCCTCCAAAACTGGGAAAGATTTTTTAGGAAGGAAAGCAAAAGTTTACTCTAAGATCCCATGCAAGTTGAATGATTTTAGGAATAATGGTAACTGGAAAGAATGGCATTGGCCTGGGAGTCAAGACCTAAATTAGAAGCCTAGTTCTGTCACTTAACTAGTTGTGTGACCTTGGAGAAGTGGCTTCAACTCTATGAGCCTCAGTTTCCTCATCTGCAAAATGAGGTGCGTAAGACTGGATGAGCTTAAAGGCTGCTTCCAACTCTCATATGCTAAGATTTGAAATTTTTCCTCCATATTATATTTCTGAAGCATCTAGAACATTCGTTATTCTGATTTATCAGCCACTCTTTTCGGCTGTGTACATCATGACCCACTCATGCCTTTTCAACCTATGGCAGTCTTGTATTCATCTTCCCATAAATCCCCCACAGTTGGGTCTGTCTGAGATAACAGGGGCCTTCCTCTAATTCACTTTATATTGCACCAATACCTATAGTACTAATAAGTGTCCATCAGTTAGCCTTTACTCTTGCCACATAACAAATCTACCTTATTTTCTAGTCATACAACTTGTATGCCATCATTTATGCTACTTCTATACAATTGTTGGTTGGTAATGCATGAGAGCCTCTCTCTCTCTCTCTCTTTTCTCTTCCTTCATTCCTTCCTTCTTTATCACACTTTGGATGATCCATAACACTAATTCTTCATAAAAAAATTATATTCCATGACTCAGTCATATAACATCATCAGAATCAATCAATAAGCACTAATTAAGTTCCTACTATGTGCCAGAAAAAATATTGTTGTTGAAAAGTTGGACCTCAGTTTCAAAGAAGAGATAGGTTCATACACATAGAAAAATGTGCTACACAATTTCCCAAAAGCAATTCAATACACTCTCCTGTTAAATTGTAGGCCTAGCTCATTGTCCACAAGTCTGCACAACTGGAATGTATTGATAGATCAACAATGCCTTGTCTATCCAACTACATGTCACAGTCTGCAAACATTCATTCATTATCCATTTGGTTTTTCACGTATGGATAACTAGACTAAACTTATATGAATAGTTATCAGTCTTGTTCAGGAGCCTCTGCAACTTGGTACATTGCCATTAAAAAATTCTGGTAGTCTGTCTATACCTACAAACCTTTGTATACTATAAAATAATATCACAAAGTAAAGTAGGAGAAGAATGTGGAAAAATACATTATACTGCTTGGATCAAGAACTGGAATATTACCAAATGTACGTAATATATCTCACCAAACTTCAAGCATGCCTTTGATAGCTGGTGCATAAATTATTCAGAAAAGTATAAAAAATCCAAATGGAGAAAATGTTCTAAATGAAAGGTCTTGCACTCAGACAGCTCCTCCAGAAAAGTAATGTATAGAACAGAGACAGATCACACGGGAACTTACAAGTCTTTTATGTACCTCATGATGGCATAAGTGAGAATGGTCCATAAAACTATCTTCCTTAGAAGAAAGGTCTAGAGATAATCACTTCAGAGATGTTAAGTTTGGCAGCACCATGGCCTCACCATCCCCCTTGACTCCAGAGCTCGGACTTGTTCCACTTACACAATACCCAAGAATCAGGTTCAGAGCTGGAAAGGAACTCCCCAATCATCCAATCCATCCCCTCCATTTTAAAAATGAGAAGACTGAAGCTGAGAAAGATTAAAATAACATGATCAAGGATGTACAGGTACTAAGCAGCAGAGCTCATATTCAAAGTCAGGTCTAATAATTCCAAATCCAGAACTCTCTCCACATAGTATACCATGCTGCCTCTTGCTTTCTGGTTAACAGAATTCCATATCTACTTATGATTTGTCCTTGCTTAGCCTCTCTCTTCTCCAGGCTTATAGACTTAATAGCACTGCTTCACTTTGGCTTTGATGATTTAAGCAAAAAAAAAAAAAATCCAGGTGCAATTTATTACTTCAACAAAGAGCTTCTATCAGTTCTCTGTCATAATTCAAGTATTTTGCCCACATTTGTCCTGTAGCCTTTTTCAGTCTGACACACCTGGAACCTTATCCAGGAATATAAGCCAGCCAACTACTCAATACATTTCCTCCTCTCATCCATATTAAACACACATATACTCATCTGTTCTTCCACCTACCTCTATCATGGTTGCCACTCTCAAACCTTCTGGTTAAAAGGGCACAAAGGAGTGCAAGGAACATTGATGTATTATAACAGCCCAAGGAATTTCTTTTGACACACCAAAATGGCTCAATACAGTGACTGAAGACACATTAGTGCAGTAAAGCAAGGCCCACTAGACTGTCAACTCATCTGAAAGAGCCAGTCATACTTAGAAAATCTGAGAGGAAAAAACAGATATATAATTCCTGTAAATATCCAATCAATTCAAAAAGTATTTAAGAGCCTATTATGTGTTAGGCATGACAATAAGACACTGAAGTTATGAAAACAAAAATGAAACCCTCCCCAGTCTCCAAGAGCTTACATTAGACCAGAATATTGTTAATAAATGATATAATATCAAAACGTGAAAATTCTACATTATTTATTGAGCTGCACATTATGCTTATGAAATACCTTTAAAATGAGGTTCAAAGGATTTTTACAACTGTTATTTCATTATTCCTCACCTTCATTTGAAGAAGCATCATTTTCTGCATTTCACAGTTGGAAGAAACAGAAAGGGTAAGTGAATTATACAATTATACCCAAAAGACTGAGAAAGAAGTAGGAGGAGAGACCAAGGCTTCTAACTTCCATTGCTCTAAGTACAAAACTAGCCCTCCTTGAAATATTAAGGAATTTATCTAATTATTTTCAAGGAAGGCTTTTGACATCATAAAAATGCAAAATTCTATCAGCACATCAGGGACTCTGAAGAAAGATCACATGATAATTTCCTATATGTCAAAGACTAAATCAGTGTGGTTTCCAGATCCTTTTCTGTTCAATGCACTCACCCATGTTGCAAGAGATCTGAAATATTCTTTAAGTCTCATTTTCCTTCAGAAGCTAACCTCAGTGGAATAGAATGTTGTTAAGGGGGAAAAAAATCCTTTCTGTCATTTGACTTTAACTTATGATAAATTAGTTTCAACGAGTTTCTTAGAAAATTGCCCAACAAATGACTACAGAAAATTAAATACCAAGACTTCAAAGAGGTAAACACACAGCTTTCAAATCCCAACCTCTGAGAATAATTCTGCCTTTCTCATGCTTTGGAGAGATGCAAGTCAAAAAAAATAGCACTATATCTTGATAACGACCCATCTTTCAAATGACTTTTCAATCCATCTCCTTTTTCAGAGGAATAAAGTGATGATGATTTCTAGAGGGATTCTGGGGAATTAACATCCTATTTCAAGGCTGTGGAGAGTGAAAAAACAGTGGTGTGGCATTATCAATGCCACAGTGGTTAAGGAGATCCAAGAACTAGCCGAGAATTCGGTTCATACGACGGAGGGAGAAGGACCAGACCAGTGACTTCATTGGTATAGGGAACCCCAATCTTCCATCTGGCAGGGTAACGGCTTTTCTCCAGCTTATAATTGTAAGGACTTTTTTAGAGCAGAAGTGTCAAACATGCAGCCTGCAGGGCCCCAGAGGCCCACAACACTCCCAAGTAAGGCCAAGAGCAAACTAAAATGTAATTGGGAAATAATTAACAAAATAAATAAAAACACCTAGATAACATTAATATGTGGTTCTCTAAGTCAATATACACTTTCAGGGATCCTTATACATGGTTTAGTGGCCCCATTTCTACTTGTGTTTGACACAGGTATCAGCATTTGGCAAACTTGATTCAAAATCTTGTCTTCACATAAATAAATACTGATCTATGTAGAGACTAAGAAAGTATCATCGCCTTCAAGGAGAAAAATGTTATTTGATGATAGTAGTGATAGGCAGGCCACTTAATTTACCAATATAAATCAATCTCCCAGATACTTCTCTCTGGGGCTCAGATAGCTGCAGTCCACACAATTATTTTCACCTTGCAGTTTACCTTTAAAAAATCTAATGCTATTGACTTTGTTTAAAAAAACAAAAAACAAAAAATAGCAACAGCATAATACAAAAGTGTGGAATCAGTCTGTATTTGTCTTCAAGTTTCATCTTCTCGAAGTTTTTGTCTCTAGTTTGGCACTTGAGAGCATCAAGCACAGGAATGGGAAGCATCAGACCCTTTATAGATCTCCAAAACTAGTTAAATATATAAACTCTTTTTTAAAAAATGAACATTTTGGTGGAGATCCTCTCCCTGCATACATACCCTCTACCCTCCTTACCTACTTATGAAAATCAACTAAAATGCCATCTGTGACCAGCCAAAAGGTATAAAGGGAAAAATGCCATTCCTGACACTCAGGCGGAAGCATCCAAATAGCATAAATGGCAGATATCTCTTCATTCTTCATTTGTCCTGTAGCCCTTTTCAGTCTGACACACCTGGAACCTTATCCAGGCATTCATTGGAATATAACCCAGCCAGCTACCCAATACATTTCCCACTCTCATCCATATTAAACACACATATACTCATCTGTTCTTCCACCTACCTCTACCATGGTTGCCACTCTCAATCCTTCTGGTTAAAAGGGCACAAGGGAGTGCAAGGAACATTGATGTGTTATAACAGCCCAAGGATTTTCTTTTGACACACCAAAATGCCCCAACACAGTGACTGAAGACACATTACAGCATCTTCATTCTTCCAGGGTAAGAATCCATTGGATTATAAATTTAGAACTGGAAGTGACCCTGATGTTTATTGAGTCCAACCCTACCCATTTTACAGATAGGGAAACCAAGACCCAAGTCACATGCCCAGGGTCACATAGCCAGTTAGTGTCAGAGATGAGATTCAAACCCAGGTCTACTGACTCCAAATCCAGCACTCTATCCTAGCACTGTGCCATGCTGGAAGAATTGAGTATTGAAAATCAGTCTTCCACGCCAAATTCACTAAGCTAAGAGCCAGGGATAAAGATAGCCTAGAGATTTCCAAACCCAAGAGATTCACAGTCATTGAAGTGGACATTTTAAAAGGATGACAGATTTGCATGATCTTTAAGATCATAGATTGAGAGCTGGAAAAGATTTGAGACCATCTAGTCTGACTTCATTTTACAGTTGAGGAAACTGAGGCACAGGAGCAGAGGTGTCAAACATGCAGCCTGCAGGGCCCCAGAGGCCCACAACACTCCCAAGTAAGGCCAAGGTTCAGGAAGACCTGAGTTCAAATTTGACCTCTGTAAAATTGAGCTGGAGAAGGAAATGGCAAACCATTCCAGTGTCTCTGCCAAGAAAACTCCAAACACAAAAAGTTGGAGACAACTGAAATAACAACAACATCCTCTGACTTCAAAAGCAGTGCCCTCTCCAGTCTACAACTCCCTAGCTAAGCATCTCTCATCTACATACAGTTTGTTCTGAAAAAAGCATGCCCAGGGAAATCTGGCCTAGGGAGTGTAAGCAAGTCTCCTGACTTCAAAAATACTTTGTGTAATTTGGCTTTCAGAATTTTTTCCTTTGTGCCTTAGTGCATTTTGTCTTCATGACTACATGTTCTCAGGTTGTACTTTAAATATATAAACAGTCCTCTTTCTGATACCATATTGTTTTACTGTTTTCAACTAAAAGTCATATCTTCACACCTTGGGTGGAATGCAAAGTTATTTACCCTGCAATGACACTACATGTGTGGTACTAGAAACTAGCAAAGGAATGGATGGTTTGGCAGGCAATTTAGTAAACCTTCCTTTATGTATTTGACATTCCCCCTGCCCCACCCCCTACCCCACAAACTCATAAGAAGGAAAAACAACTGTGGTATCTTTCAGTTCAGTTTATTTTTGTACTCAGAATGAGGCACAAATGAATCAATTTTCCATTTACCCTCTCCCTACTTCCTGATAAACCAGAAATTTCCTGGTATCATGCAGTGCAGAAACAACACCTTGAGACTATCCAGGTTTCAACAGGGCTCTAAATGTCTAATCAGTCTGTGCATCAATGGTGTCCTACAATCTATGCAAATAGTACTCCAGTCTCCTTTCTATTCCCCCTTTGTCAGTTCTCTGTCTCTCTGTCTCTCTGTCTCTCTGTCTCTCTGTCTCTCTCTCTCTGTCTCTCTCTCTCTCTCTCTCTGTCTCTCTCTCTGTCTCTCTCTGTCTCTCTCTGTCTCTGTCTCTCTCTGTCTCTCTCTCTCTGTCTCTCTGTCTCTCTCTCTCTCTCTCTCTCTCTCTCCCACCCTGTGTTCTGGAGAGGAGGGAGAAGGAGTTAATGCTTAGAGAACTGCTTTCCTTACATATATACTCAAGTACAGTAGCTGTTCATGATGATGAGCAGAGTGTGGAGAACACTTACTTAAGAAAATGACTGTCTGAGTAAGGAGGGTGGCTGGCACAATTGGTGCAGGTGCCACATCATGCCCACAGGATGATGATCATCATCTGAACCAGTTCATGGCTCATGCTGCCCTTGACCTAGTAGATGAAAATAGTGGCTGTCTAACAATATGTACCTGAATGAGTGGTTTGTTTCTCCTTTTGTTATTGTAGGTACATGAGATTTATTATGCTTCATGATGTAAGACAAGAAGATGGAATAAAGAACTCCTTTAGTGATGTCTTTGATTTATATATAAAGTTTGCAATGAAACCATTTTATGAACCAAATTTACATTCTCAAGTGCATTTGACAGAAAAGTTCAATTTCTTGGCAAGAAACATCTTCTAAGCTGAATACAGAAAACTTCTTAAATTATGTGATGTCATAGTATACATTGTAAGTAAGAGCCAATTAAGTCTACTGTGTCTAGTCTTGGCTTTCTAAGTCTCTATAAATTAACCTGTTTTCTAGTTAGAAAGACAATAAATAGGGCACCTTTTGTTGTCACTGCTGCAGATGATCCAACCAAAATAACTTGTTCTTTTGAAAAACTGTATTTATGAAGAATGCTAGATGAAGTGCCCTGTCAATTTTTGCTTTTAAAAATTGTTTAGAAGATTCTACTTTGACTAGTCTAATATAATCTTGTTAATTAAACTGTAAATTAGGCAAATGTCATACTGTTGATTTGGTTAACAGATCTTAAACTGAAATATAAAAGTTGGTTCACAATAGGAAATAAAATTTACAGCATACACATGGATTTTTTTTTATAAATATAGGCAATATCCATAGCGCTAAAGAAAAGGTTTTTTTTTTCTCCTTTGTCAAATTTTATACAAAGTATTTACCTGAGAGCATCAAGTATCAAGTCTGGCAATAGTACCAAAAAGAAAACTTAGAGCATGTATGTAAGACTTTACCTATAAATTAAATGAAGAGGTTGCTGAAATCAAAAGTTAAATATGTAAACAGGACACCTTTGCATAATCTTTAATCATTCTTATGTATTTGGAATCTTGAGGATGTTTTCTTTCCTGAACAAGAATAACAAAAATGATAACTACATTTCCTCTTGATAAATTAGTTTCATGCTTTTATAAAAAGTATTTAAGTTATTTGCATATTTTAGTTTTCAAAAACAACCAGAATTAGATTGAAGTTTGGCAGTTTGATAGTAAGCACATAGGCCATAACTAGGAAAGTTGCCTGGGATTTTTTAGCATTGTGGAAAGTACAGAATCTTATTCTATAAGATATGTATTATGTTTGTAAACAGATGACATGATCATAACCAAGTAATTCCTGGAAAAACTACAAATGTCTAGAAAAGTATATTGAATTCAATATAATAAAAGGGAACTTTTAAGTAACAGTTTTGAAATTTGGTCTTTAAAAAAAAAAGAAAGAAAATTAGCTAAATGAAGCCCATTGGTTTTTGGCTATCCACCATTTGACTATAAAGGTTCCAAGTGACCAGAAAGGAACAGAGGTATACATGAACTATATTCCAACATAACTTGCAATTGTCTTTTTGCAAACATCAGAATTAAGAATACATGGAAAATGTGAATGCACAGAGGCTGGAGAACTATAGGAGCCCGTACTTCAAGCATCCACTGAGCTATTGGCGTAGATAAGAAATATACATCTGAGAAGCCGAGTCCTAGAGTCAGGGTCTAAGGTGCAACAGAATACACACAAGTATCAAAGTTGTCTAACATTGAGCTTGCACAAGGGTTCAGAGAACCAGCAGTGATCCTCTTCCCCATTCTTCTCCATTATAAGCGTGTGAGATCTTCTCTGGGGTCACCAGCACCCTCTTCTCTCACAGTCCCGTTAGCTGATTTTATTTCTCTTTGGAGATTAAAGGTAGAATTGATTCTCCCAGGGCTATAGTCATTCCTTTTGACATCTGTGTGGAGAAGATAAGTCAAATAGTTATACAAGAGCCTCAAAGGCAAGCTAGCTATTCACCTGGTTGAGTCAGGCTTCAGCAAGTGACTAAGGCTCCTCCCCTAGGAACCAGTCCAAAGCCACAAACTTAACAAGCCCAACTTGTGTGATTCTCAACCACTGACTGCAAGGATCACTTCCATGTGTCCTTACTCTGATTTATCCAAGGTGGTTCTGAGGTTTGCCTTCTCAAGGACAGGAAAAGACAGAGGATTCTTTGATACTTACTGCCCTTAATATAGTTAGGACACTGTTAGCAATAAATAGGACACCTTTAGATGACATCTTTGGATGGCGGAGCCAAGAATTTGAGCCCAAATTGAACTTAAGGTAAAAGAATAATTGTGTTTTATTTGTTGTTGGGTTTTTGGTTTTTTTCCCAAAAAAATAATAGTGATTTAATTTTATTGTTGCAGAGCATTCCTAAGAAGGAAACTCCCTCCATCAATGGAGTCTGTAAGTATTCTGCAATTTACAGCCTTAGAGAGTTGCCAGTCACTTAACAATTAAATGACTTCTCTTAGGGTCCCATACCCAGAAAGTATCAGAGACAGGATTTGAACTAAGGCCTTTCTGGTTCTAAGATAAGCTTCACTAAGCCATGTGATCACTCAATAATAGGATAAATCAACATATTCTAATCAGTGAAAATTTCCTCAGAATAGAAAAGCAGAACTGATATTTGAAGGGAATTGTTTGGTGGATGAATTAGAGGAGAAATAACCAACACTAAACAGAATGAGCCAGATGAAAAGGACTGCCTCCTAGAATAGAAGAAAATAAACAAAAAAAACCAATAAAAACTTGAGAAGCATGGCATAGCGAATTAAAACATGGCTTCAGAGTCAGGAAGACCTGTCCAACCTCTGAGATATAGTGGCTATATGGACCTGGACAGGCCACTTAAACTCTTGGCCTCAGCTTTTCTTATCTGTAAAATGGGGTGGGACAAGCAGGTAAACTCAGTGACCTCTAAGGTAACTTCCAGCTCTGAAGCTGTGATGCTATGAAATCATAGGTCTGTTTTAAAAAAACATATAGGGGTATTACATTCTAAAGTTTATAAAACATTTTATTCATAACAATCCTGTGAGATGAGTAGTGCAAATTAGACTTTCTTTTTACAGATAAAAGGAAACCAAGGCTAGGAGAGCTTAGATGACTTGCCACAAGTCATCCAGGTCTCCTGATTCCAAGATCTGAGCTGTCTCTCTGCTACAGCACATACAAACAGCAGTCTGTTGCAAAAGCCCATCTGAGGTTCGGCAACCTGAAAGCTCCATTTGGATGGCCACCCTTGTGCTGGCTTCTTTGGTTTAAAATAAAAATATAGTTTTGATTATTTTCCTAAAAATATACATTAAAGTCAAAGTGCCAAGATTACTGGATAATATGAGTTTTTGAGGTTATCAATTAGATGTTGCTGGGATAGTAAAAACAAACAGATTGTGCCCAGAGAGTTAGATAATTATTGAACATTTCAGGCCCACCAAAAAAAAAAATTTCCAAACATAAATTGGGAGGTGAAGTGGGATAATAGAGAAAACCATCTCCTTGATTAATCCAGACCAATGGTCTTCTGGGACCAAGCTGCATAAGGCATTGGCTTAATCCTCTGCTTTGCTGGATCAGTCACCACCAATGTCCTCAGTTTCTGCAAATTGGCCTAGACAGTTTCAGAATGAAGTAGGCTTCAAATGTCTCATTACCAAGGGACAGTATGGTATGGCAAACAAGGTACTAACATAAAAGCAGATGACCTTAGTCCAGTTCCTTTCCACTAAAGTCAAGTCAATTTATGATACCTGTGCCAGCCCCAACCACTCTTGTCCTCATATCTCTGTGTCCCAGTGAATCCTATCTACTTCTGCATCCTTCTTATTATTTTGACATCTGTTTGAAGTTAATCCAGGACTGAAGAATTATCATTGGGGATGAGTACATTTGACCAAGAACTCTTGGTGAGAAAATTCTCTCTACCAATGCGTACCAGTAACTATTCTGAAACTTAGAATTTTAAGCAATTCCTTAAGGTACTGAGAGGTTGCCCAATAGCCTGGATTTGAACTCAGATCTTCTGGACTTCAGGCTAGTTAGCTTTCTATCCACTGTGGCACACTGCCTATCACATCAATTTTTAGAATGAATGAATGAAAAAGCATTCATTAAAAGCACTTATTTTTTAAAAACACAGGTTTTCAGCACAAGATTAGACTTTGCTTATTCTTCTCTAACTGGACTAGGAATGACCCTTTGGGCTTGTAAATTTACCCCTAAATTTACTCCACATTAAGGCAAAAAGAAAGATAATTTGGAGGAGGGCAAGTCACCTTACTATAAGCAGTGAAAAGTTCCTCATAGTGGAAAAGTAATACCCTATTTTTAAGGAACATTTTAGTGCTTGAACTGGAGGAGAATAATCAAACCCTAAGTATGGTGACCCAAACTAAAAGCTTCACTTCTTGGAATGAAGAAAAATCACGTGGCAAGAACTGTCTGATCTGAGTGAGGTCTTGGGGGGGGGGGGGGGGGGGAATTCCTTCAGCTGCTTACTTTTATGTTCGAAGTAATTGTAGTGGTAACAATGTAAGTCCCACTGGAAACAGAGTCACATATCAACTCCAAAAAAGAAATAATTGAAAGTGTGTTTAAAGTGACAGGTTGATGTAATGAATACCAGAGCATTTTGACTTGACAGATGCTGTTTCTTTTGTGCCCTATCATGGTTACCCCCTCCCAACCCCCACCAAAGTGTCTGACAGGTAAATAAGGACAATGTAGGGAAATCCCAGACAATACAGCCCAGTGACCAGAAAATCAATAAGGAGGGGAGAAAGTATGGGTAGCGGGGAAGGCTTAGGGAAGAGAGTTACAAACTAGCCCTTGAGTCACATTCTCACCATTTCCTCTGTGGGAATTATCCTTCAAAAGTTCCATGGGATGAGCGTCTAACATGATGTTATTTGATCACAGACTGACAGAAATTAAAGTCAATCACTATCCTTTCATCCTTTTTGAGTCTTTAAAATTTAATGAGACAAAAATATGATTGTAATTTCCCCCCTCAATTCCATGCTACCATGCATGCTGTTTTAAAAGATATCTGTTTTAGAGAAAAATAAAATTGTTTGGGGGCATACCCGGGAGTTTGAGCTTCCTACAACAGGAATTGCAGCAATGCTTTGCAATGAAGTTTCTAATTGCATCTTCCCCTAAATTTGCCGGTCCAAACACCATCCCTCTTGATCTAGAGGAAATATCAGAATATCAATTAGATCACAGTTAAGAAAAAGGAGCCCGACTCAGATTCTCTAAGATACCTAACAGTCTCCCATAGTAACCCAGTAAAATTGTGTGAGCCAACAAAGAACAGAGAACTTTTAGAAGAGAAGTAACAATGTTAGGTTTGCACATTTAAAATTCAAATGCACTTAAATCCTTGTACCCAACTCCATGGACTACTGGGAAATTCATTTCCAAGATAATCTGATCGAAGAGAGAATTTTCTATGCACAATAGTAAAACAAAATACAGAAAGCCCCTTTTGAATGCTTGGGGGAGAAAGGAATGACATTCATTATAGAGTGTTCGTCCAGAGTACCCAACAGATAAGCTGCAAAATAAAATTAGTTTTGCTATTAGAACACACCTACTAACTGGACTCACATGCAGTGTTTCAAATCCAAATACAAGTTCCAAAACATGAGTTATATCATCTTAAAGAAATACATGACAAAGGACTATAAGAGTTCTATGAACAAGTGATTTTAAAAGCTGCCTTCCACTGTACTAACTTCCACCACTAGTCTGCCTCTTGGGAATGGATTACTTCTCTTAGCTCACTGGTGGAAAGAAACCACTCATTCTAAATGTAGTGACAAAATAATAAATAGAATCTGGATATATTGAGCATGTTTAAGGAGTACCACATAATTACAACAGATTCTTAATGTAGTTTCTACGATCAATATTCATTAATTATAACACCACATGACCATTATTCTTTAAAAATTTAATTGATGCTCTAGACATCCCAGAACACAGAATACCAGAAATCCTTCCAAAGAAACTATGAAAGCTAATATTTTATTTTAATGACATGCAGAGTGGAAAAACACATTTTAAAAATCTGAACTCAATTATGGCTCTCAAATGCCAAGTCCTGAGGGGGGGAAAAAAAAGAGGCAGGAGAGAATCAAAATATAACAAAAGGAAACAATAAACTTCACTTCTAAGGAATGTGGTTTTCAAAAAAAAAAGCGTAAAAATGAACTTTTTTTCTGTCTGAGTATTGAAGCATTTATCTCAATTTCCACTTCCTTTTGGCAGAACAGCAGAAACTGCTCTGAAGATGTGCCAAACTCAGATTAAGGGTTGATGTCAATTTCATCTCAGATTGCCTCCATGCTCTAAGGGAAGGAGGTAGAGGAAATCCCTTGGGAATTCAGAGCTAACAAACACCTAGGATTAACTTTCTTGGTCACTCAACCTCATTTACAAAGTCCAGCTCTGGTGGTATTTACAAAGCTGCATAAATTAGCCCTTCTTAACCATCTTTCTCTACATCAATCCATTAGTCCATATGGTGAGTGATAAAATACTGGTGGGGGGGGGAAGGGCAGAGAAGGGAAGGGAAGGAAGGAAACAGCAGAATTATTCCATATTTAATGACTATACATCATAACGCCTAAGAAATGAAAACTTAAAGTGCCATTTTAGTCTCAGAAACTGAATAGTTCCTTTCTGTTTATCTCTTCAGCATGACCCAAATGCAATATTTGACTAGAGAGTATTTATGTATTACATACCTACAATTTCTGTGTGCAGAGCAATACTTCCAAAGAGGTGATACCATTTCTCAGAATTTAAAAGGTGTGGCCATACATAAGCTAATATTTTTTCCCCACAATCTTTAATGAAAGTACATGTAAATGCCTCAGAACCCTAATGTAAAATGAATCTGAGGGATTAAAATATTTCCTGGGGATGTGTGTTTAAGTGGACATTGGCCTACATGTGACTTTTAAAGAGCTTTGCACTTGTATCCTGCAACATGTTTATGGCCTCACAGTCTCAGATAAAGAAGTGGAAGGAAAAAAAAAACCTACTACTCCTAAAGACTTGCTATTTTTCATATTCCTCCAAACATATGAAAAACAGGTGGTAGTTTTGTTCCACGTGCAAGTGAGCGTTAATTAGTGCCAGCTATACATAGCCTTCCTAAAGAACATCACATCATCGCTTCATATTTGTCAAATGTCAAAAATGAATGAAGCAATGAGCATACAAAAGATACATTTGCTAACTACCAATATATCCCAAGTTGGAAATGAACCAGTGTGAACCACCACCCAGGAAGGTGATCTACATAGTTAATGCAAATAGCCAGATCATATTCTTTCTATATAAAGCATTTCCTGATTGCTACATACAACTAGTTATTAGCTCTCTGAAAATTGAGACAATTACTTCCTATTACTACCTTGACTATGACATTTATTAATGTTCATTTTGTCATTTTTGCCTTTGTACTGCCCTGCCCCCAGCACCCTTGTGTCTTGCATGATTTTAGCTTTGTCTTTGTTCAGACCTTCGATTTCATCAGCTTAAGAAAAGCCTGGTACAGAAATTCGCTCCACCACCATGTAGGCGGGCTATCCTTCTGCAGTTTAGTCTTAGCTGCTTGAGACACAGAGATTAAATGACTTACTTGCTGATAATCACATAGCCAGAATGTGTCAAAGGTATTGATGAATACAGGTCATCCTGACATCAAGGCTGGCCTTCCATCTAGTCTTCTGTGCTGCCTTTCACGCACGCTTTTTTTTTTTTGTACTGGACCCATGATTTCAATGGTATAGGAAGCTCTCCAGTAGGGAAACTCCCTCTATCAATATAGATCAGCATCTGGCTTTGTAACATTATCTTAGAGAACTGCCTGTGGCACTTTTTAAGTGACTTGCCTAGGGTCACAAACTGTCAGAAGCAGGATTTGAACCCAGGCCTTCTTTGACTCCAAGACCATATCTACTATCTACTACAGCACACTGCCTAATACACACAGAATAAATATTAAACTGAATGGAATTTTGAGGTAAAAGAAGATAGAGTGGATAATAAAGAAAAAGACAGTTTAAAGTCTAAATTATCAAAATGGTTATTCTATAGTCACAGTCACATTCACTGGAACACTTCAGGAAGGGAAGAGAAGGGAGAAAGACGCATGGGTAGATAAACCAGAGGAGGTACTTCTAAGTCTAGACCATACTGCTCTTCCATGAAAAACAACTGTGCCCCATGAAGGAAATTTTATTTTATAGTCTTGACCCAGTGGACATAGAATGGATGTTGGATAGTTTCCACAACTGCCAATCAAAAGACAGGATGCCAGATGACAGTCTCTAGGGGTAACATGCTACTGCTGCTCCCACCTAAAACTTCAAAAAGTCAAGGTCATCCCACAAGCTCTGGGACAATTATTCAATTATCCTCTGGGCTCATCCAGCCCTACAGAAAAATCCTGGAAGATATAAATACCAAGAGAATCTAAAAAGGAAGATCTGTGGAAGCTGAAATTTGATGACCAAAGTACACTTATACCTAGTTCATGATAGACACAAAAAATTTTACTACAAAACCAAAAAGATAATATGTGTACCATAAAACAACTGTTGCTGTTGCTCAAACTCAAGCTTTGGGAAGATTAAAGAGGGTACAAATTTTTTAAAGTCCTACACTGGCTAAAAGCAATGAAATTTATATACTTTCTCCTCAAGGACATACTATGGGCTGTAGAATTAATTCTATGGCCTATAAAAATTTTTCTAAGAAATTTAGGATGGGACAGAACATGTGTGTGTGTGTGTGTTAACATGGGTAAGCCTTATCTTGGGGATATTTCTTGATTGAAGAAAACAAGACAGATTTGGATTTAACTTCCACTTTGGACACAAATGTGAGTTTGGCCAAGTCATGTAACTTTTCAGTTCCCCAGGCAAACAAGGCTTTAAATTGCAAAGCAGATGTCAATCTACATTGATAGAGTTTTGGGTTTTTTTTTAATCAAGAGTTCCTTACACCAACCACAGGTGTAGATACCATCCCTTTTATCCCCCCCTAAAAATCCTAAATCGATCATATATCCATTACTCTGTTTTATAGATTATTTTCCCCAAAGGCCAACACAAGTATTCATAATTACATCATGTGTCTCTATCAAAAGATACAGAACTAAATAGCTCTAACATGAGTTCTACTGGTAGTCAAAACTACATATTTCCCTTTATAAAGTATGACTGCTTTTAGGTAGCATTGTGTATATTATAGGAATTGGGGAACACCATCATCAATCACTTAATAAACATTTATTAAGTACTTACTATGTGCCAGGCACTATGCTAAGCACTGAGGATACGAAAAGAAACAAAACACAGTCCCTGGCCTAAAGAAGCTTACAATCTAATGGGGAAGACAATACGCAAACAAATACACACAAAGACAATTAGAATACAGGATACATGGAAAATAATTAATAAAGGGAAAGCCCTGGAATTAGGAGAGGCTAGGGAAGAATTTCTGTAGAAGGTGGGATTTTAGTTGGAGCCAAAACACATAATGAGTGTAAGCAAATTGCAACTTATTACCAATGATGACTTAGACATAAGAAGTGACAAATATGATATCAAGCACACATGACATAAAATGAGGTGATATGAGCATGTAACAAGTACAAAGAATGGAAAGCCTGGGCCTCATGCTGGTGGGTCAACTAGCATTATGCCAGGCAATGAGGATATAAAGAAAGGTTAAAAGCAATTCCTGTTCTCAAAAGTTCAGAGTCTAATGGGAGAGATAATAATAACAACAATAATATTGATAACTGCAAGATATTAAAAAGACCCAAAGAAAGGCCTCCAAATTCCTCAATGGAGGGTACAAATGGCAAACTCACAGGAACAAAGGTAACCACATCCATGAAATCAGTACATATTTTTCCTACACACTACTGGATGAGTTTGTAAAGCATTTTAGGTCACCTTCTTAGGAACAGTGCCATTTTACTGTAAGATATGAGACTGAAAGACTTACATGGGGGTGACACTGAAAGAATTAGAGGGTCTGACCTCAGCAGAAAAGTACTGTAAGAGCACAGACGGTTACGAGTTAAGTATTCCTATCTCATTACCCCTGCCATATCATATTTATTACTATATCTTCATCCCTGCCAAAACTAGCAACTACTACAATCTCAGGGTTTGCTAAATGACAACAGAGAAATCAAAAGAAACTTACTGTTTGTCTTCAGGTTTAATAACAGATGGATCTGTCAGATTTTCTCCAACACCTCCAAAAAGAGATACAAAATACATTAGCTAAACGAGGCTTTTCATTTTTACCCAAAATTCTTCAAAATAAAATTGGCTCATTCCTTATTTTTTTCATCAGGAAGTGAATAGAGGGCTAAAGTTGGAGTCAGGAAGAGCAGAGACAGGCACTACCTGTGTGAGAGTGTGCAAATCATTTAACATTGGGACTCTTGATTTCTTCATTAGTAGAATGGGTACAACAAGAGTATCATTCTCAAAGGGTGGTTATGAGACCCTAGTGAAATAATATCTGTAAAGTACTTCTATAGCTTAATGTGCCATATAAACTTCAGCTATGATAATATTCCTTCCAAATACACATGCCCCACTCCAGATAAATGAAAAGAAAAAAAAGCTGCTATGATAAATTTATGGGTGCAGGTGAGAGAGATCTGGGTTTGAATTTTGTCTCTGTCATTTACTGTGTGACTTAGTGCAAGTCACTTAATCTCCCTGGGCTTCCCTTTCCTCATGTGAAAATGAAAGGGTCACTAGATAACACCTAAGGTCTTATCTAACTCTAGATCTAAGATGCCTAACTTCTCCCCTCCTGCTGCAGCCTAAACCCCACCACACACACACACACACACACACACACACACACACACACACACACACACACACACACACACACCCCACCACCACAAGGAACTCATTTTTACTTAATGAATAAGTAACATTCAACCCTCATACTGGGGCAACTAGGTGGCCCAGTGGATAGAGCGCTGGGCCTGAAGTCAGAGAGACTTATCTTCCTGAGTTCAAATGTGACCTCAGTCACTTACTAGCTGTGTGACCTTGGACAAGTCACTTAACCCTATTTGCCTCAGTTTGCCTCAAATGATCTGGAGAAGGAAATGGCAAACCACGTCAGTATCTTTGCCAACAAAACACCAAATAGGGTCACAAAAAGTTGGACACAACTGAACAACAATAACGACAAAACTCTCATATACCAGGAGAAGAGATCATATGTGTCCCATAGCTGTAGAGATGATATAGCTAAAGATTCATGATTAATCAGAGTAGGGAAAAACAATCATCCTGCTACTGTAAAGAACAATTAGAACAATTGTTTACACGTGTCAAATGAGAATGGGACATTTCTGTGAAGTGCAAATGTTCATAGGATCATAGATCTGGGGCTGGAAGAGCCTGTCTAGTCCAATTGCACTATTTTAGAGATGTGGAAACTGAACTTTGAAGAGATGAAGTGATTTGCCCCAGATCACAGAAGTGGCAGAGAGAAGATTTGAACCTAGGTTCTCTGACTTGAGAGGCAATGCACTTTCTACCGTGCTACTTAAGCGTCTGATACTAAGAAGGCCCTGCAGGGTAATTATACAATCTCTGGCTCAATTCTTAGAGCTCTGGTAATATTTTATGTATGGTAGGTGCCTTTCCTTTCCCAAAAGTCACCAACTTTGCAGGAAAAGCAAGTGAAAAATAATAATGGATTTTTTTTTTCACATAAAGCTAGGTCTGCCTTCTTCATAAAGAAACCAACACTGTTGTCTACTTTTTAAAAAAAAAATTTTGCTATATTTTGAATTTAAAAGTATACTAAGATACTTAAAAGAAAACAAAAGAGATATCTTTGTGGGAATCTGTATTTAAAGGAACAGTTTACCTTATTCAGTTAAATGGCTCAGCACAGCTGATGCCTCATTTTGCATATTGATTTGGAAAGGTGGGAATGGGGATGAGGAAGAGGAGTCTTGATGTATGCTATAGCTATATATTCAGGGAAGGCAGGGAAGTCTAGGTTTCTCTCTCTAGCTCAGTCTTCCTAATTGGGCAAAAAAGACCCAGAGAAATTGACTGACTTGCCTAAGGTCACAGAGAAAGAACTGGAGCAGGCTGAACAGCCTCGATGCTCTGCCCTTTTAAATTTAGTTCTGAGAGTAAAAGGAGAAAAGTTTAAGAGAACTCTGGACTTCTGAAGTATAAATAACAAAATACTCTGATAGGTGGGGTGCAAGTACCATTTGAGGCTGTCTCATGTAACTTGCTCAAGTTTACACCTAAGGAAGCCAATCCAATCCGGGGAGCATTTATTAAGCACTTACTATGTGCTGCCTACATTGTTGTCCTAGGTGCTGAATGCCTCCAGCTTCTGGTACCTTTGGGATCCCAGAAATGCATGGCCAAATACTTCAGTGTGACTTGTGAATCAGTTGTCAGTCTAGATGGGAAGTATGCCAGTACTTATAACAGCAATCGAGTGAAAGCATGTTTAGGAAATTAAAGGCATATTAAAAGCAGGTTATTGCTTGTTTAAAATCTCACTCCTCATCCTTTTATCTGTATTCTGTCACAGTTATATGGCTCATTAAAAAGAGATTATTTTCTTATAGCCTACAAAATTATACACTTTTTACTTTGGCTCATGAGATGATATATGCAAAGTGCTTTGCAAACTTTGCAGTACTCTATAAATGCCAACTTTAATTAATAATAATAATTGCTATTATCATTATTATTATTTGGAAAGTTCCAAATTGAAAGACAGTGCAACTTGGTGAAAAAAGTGCAGTTCCTTCCAATTGTAGCCAAACACCGCTAAGGGTCACTCCAGCTTCTCAGACCTTGATACTAAGCAGGTTAAACTTATCTCAAGTGACAGTGACCCACTGGGTTCAAATCCTACCATAGTCAGAAACTTACTAGCCATGTGACCTTGGGTAACCTGACTTCTCTGGATCTCGGTTTCTTTCTGATCCTCTGAACTAAATCTTGCAATGGGTAAATCAGAGACTGTCATTTCAATTAGAAAAGAAAAGAACACTATATATTCTCTAGTCCAATACTCTCATTTTAAAGATGAGGAGAGTGTGAGCCAGAGAGGTTAAGTTGCTAGCCTAAGGTCACATAGGCACTAGTTGTTGGAGCCATAATTCAACCCAGGTCTCCTAACTCCAAATCCAATGCATTCTCCCACAATACTACACTTAATGATACTTATGCAAATATATAGAAATGACATCCCAAATACAGAAGAAAATAGATTAACAAGCTGGGAATATATTCTAGCCAACAAATTCTAAGATGGCTTAAGGTTGAGGGACCAATATTAAACTACTGTCAGTTGAACCATTGTTGTGGTCCAACACAGCCAAAACAAAGGGGTCACCAAATAGGTGACGTTTATTTCAGCATACTGAATTGGGCCTTTATCCTTTGTAAGATCATAGATCTAAAGCTAGAATGTTCCTTAGGGGTCATCTAGTCCAATCCATTCCTCCCTCTCCTGTTACATATAAGGAAACTGAGGCTCCGAGTGGTTCATTAGAAAGCTGGATGGACCCTCAGGGGCATCCTCTTCCAACTCCTTTATTTTATCAATGAGAAACCCAAGGCCCAGCAAAGCTAAGTAATTTCCCAAGATCAGAAAGGAGATGTAACAGAGCCAGGCTCTTCTTTCACATGCAGGACTCTTTTGCCTACACAACTCTGCATATAAACATTTGCATGGGATGGAGAAAATGTGTTGCTATTAAAAACTACTCATAACTCTAAAAGTAAATTATGAATCTCACTGATAGAATGCAGCCCCCTTGAAGGCAAGGACTATAACATTTATTTCTTTTTCTGTGTATCTACAGCACAGGCATAGGACCTACCACATAGCAAGATACCTTTGTTAACTAATTGAGAGGCAATGTGGCATAATGAATAAAGTGCTGAGTTTGGAAGCAGGAAGACCTGAGTTCAAATCTCCCCTCAGATACTAACAAGTCATGTGACTGTAGGCAAGTCACTTGACTGCTCTGGGGTCAGTTTCTTCATATGTAAAATTGAGGGGGTTATACTTGATGACTTCCAAGGTCCCTTCCAGATCTAAATCTATGGTCCCATAGGAGAGTGAACAACAAGAAGTACATTCCCAAGGGAAACTGAGTCATGAATTCCAATACTGATTACCACAGAAAGTCTTTGGATAAACCTGTCTGGGTTAAAAAGAAAAAAGAAAAAAAAAACTCCACTGACTTATTCCGAAGAGTACTGTGTGAAAGAACAAATTAATAACCACAAAGTACTTTGAAAATAAAATGAGTTATATAAATGCTAAGTACTAGTGTTATTTGAAATGCAATTGTTTTAATTCCCATTTCGGAGCATGCTAAGCTTCTGATGTTGGATCACAAGTGTAATCGGAATGATTCAGGCCCTCATTTATTTGATTTTTAAATGGAAAAAGGCTGGAAACTGCAGGATATTTCCATCAGGATGGAGTCAAGGCAACAGGTCATTAACTTTGCTAAGCTAGTCCTCGTGGATTCCAGCTTTCCACAGTTGGGCATGATTGTACAATATCTGACTGGCACTGCTGCTTGTACAAGAAGTCAGAAGATGAAACTTCTTTCATTCTTCCTTCTTCCCTTCTCCTTTCCCACTCATCCCACCCTTCCCACTCCCTTGGCAAAGGGGCAGGCCCCACAAAGACAGTTAGGAAAGCCTAGTGCCTTGCCAGTGGATGTGATCTTCCGGGAGCACAAGCACAACTTGAGATGGCAAGCTCTGGCAAGTCTTCCTTTACCTTCAGGGCTACTCTCCAGCAACATAAAGACTTACTGTGATTTAGCACACAGTAGGTCCTTAATAAATGCTTATTGACTTTTCTTGACCAGCACTCTCACCCTTAGAGCTAGCTTTCCATACAAGCAGAACAAGCACTGCACCAAGACCATCTTAAATACTTTTATAGATTTGAAAATAAGTAATATTTCCTCAATTTCCCCTTCCTATCTAGTTTGGAAGATATACACATCACTTTACATATTCATGCCTTACCAGCAAGCCAAAAATTTTAGATGTGTATCTCTGCTTCTTCATGTTCAACTTTGATGTTGATGTTTAACTATTACATTGAAAGTCAATATTTTGACATAATTTATTTGGGGTGACATAGTTTGGGTTTTTTTTTTCAATTTTGAGGTGACCTATTTCTACAATTGACATAATTGTCCAGTAAAAGAAAAATTTTTTTGAAGTTAGTTTTCTATTCTCCTAATACCATAATCACAGCATTTGTTGTCTTCAATGTCGCTTTGTTTTGCTAAGAGACATGGAATCCCCAAACAGAAACAGTATTAAACAAAGACCTATTCAAGTGGAATTCAAAACACACTGAAGAGTCATCATTAATTCCTTAAAGTTTTGTTCTGTTTTGCTTCTTAGTGGTCGTTTGTTTTATTTTCTTTCTTTCTTTCTTTCTTCCTTTTTTTTTGTTTGTTCTGGCCAATTCCACCCCAAACATAAAGTACAAGCACTCAAATACAGATGAAAATCATTAACCTCCCAAACTTGAACTGCACAACAGATGCCTTGGGCATTAGTTTTGGGGAGTTTGATAGATCAAATATTCCTTTAAAATTTGAATTAGTTTGGCTGTTTTAACTTCATTTATATTACCTCCTGGGTTCTTATAGTGTTTTTGAGGCTGGAAGGTATATTTCATTCCCATCAACAGAAGCACTGTCAATAAATATAATTACACATATGTTACAGGTAAAGGGGCTATATATCTTTGGATAGAATAACACAGGGGCTGGTCAGAGTAGGAAGATTTCTAAGTCTTCTCAAGCACTGTCAATAATGAATTGTTAGAATTGCTGTCTAATGCTGGCTCTCCCTGACCAACATGCCCCTAATAGTCACTATTGAAACCAGGATGCCAGGAGGCTGGAGAGAGCCTCATGTGAGCACACAGCTCCAGAGAGACTGCAATATGATTGAAATGCTTCACCAGAGGACACCATGGTCAGCCTATGAAGATAAGGAAAATCTGAAGACATTGCATTACTTTCAAAATAAAAGCAAGTTTTCCATGAAGCAATGTGGTATACAGTAGGAATAATCCTGGATCTGGGATCAGAGGACCTGGATTCAAATCTCAGTCCAACCACTTACTACCTGTGTGACTGTGGAGCAAATGAAGGGGTTGAACAACATAACCTCTAGGCAATCAATCAACAAGTATTTATTGCCTACTTATTACCAACTGGGCAAATCATTTCCTTACTCTGTCTCTGTATCTATCTCTCTCTGTCTCTCTCTTTGTCTCTCATCTGTAAAATGAGGAGATTGTACTAGATGGCCTCCAATCAATAAGTATTTAAGTGTCTATGTGACCTTGAGCAAGTCATTTCCCTTCCTCTCTCTTTCCGGATGGGTCTCAATTTCCTCAAAGGGGTTGGTCTAGAACAGGGCTTCCTAAACTTTTTCCACCCTCAACTCCTTTTTGGTTTCAGCAGTGTTTGTTGGCATTGTCGTGGCCTGAGAGCATGCATAGTGCATGCTCTGTGTTCAGAACCAAGGCTCCATGCAACATGGGCTAGCACTGCCAGAAACACCTCAGATTCATTAAGCATTTGATTTTTAATTAATTTTTTGGCATTGCATGTTCAGAAACCTTTTATTGTTGCCAAATTTTTCGCCACGCCATGTGGGGTCACAACCCACAGTTTAAGAAGCACTGGTCTAGGATACCTGTAATCAATCAAGCAATTAGCAGGTATTTTTTTTTTCAAGATCAAGGTACTATGTTATATGTTGGTGATACAAATACAAAGAATGAAACAATCCCTATTCATAAGCTTACATTCTAAACATCCTTTCTAACTCTAAAACTGTGATTGGATGATCCTATTACATTAATGTACATGAGCAGTTTGTTATAATTTGATTTTTCTCTTTCATAAGAAGTTAAGAAAATCGAAAAGTAAACAAAAGAAGTTAAAACAATGAACTGCAAAGTTGGCAATCTCAAAATTCTGAAAATATCTCCCCTAAATTTCTACTATACTTTTTCCCAATTATGAAAATGACAGTGATGAGGCCATAAAGTTGAAAATCTTGAGATGAAAATCATGCTTCATGCAGCACAAAATTGCAAATGTCAGAAAATGCAAATAAGTTAAGCATCAGTAGAAACAGTATTGAATCTGAGGTTGGAGGACTTGGGATTCATATCTCGGCTATGCCACATACAACCTGTGAGACTTTAGGCAAGTCATTTCAGCTCTCTGAGCCTCATTTTCCTCATTGTAAAATAAGGACTTTGGACTAGATGATCTCTAAGTCCTCTTTCAGCTCTAAATCTATGATATGACATAGTGACAGAGCCTATATAATGGGCTATAGAATAGAATGGAATCTAAATAATAGTATAATATAGCATTATACTAATTAATTATTAATTATATTAATTAATATATAATATAATATGTAGAATAGTAAATAATAATAAGTAATAGAATCTAAAATGGAGGCAATAGTCCTACTGTGCAGAATACTGTGTTCAGTTCTGGGAGCCATATACTACAAAAGTAGAATGGTGATATACTGAAGCAGATCCCCAGGAGGGTTACTAGGATGGTGAAGAACTTCAAAAACTATGCTATATGTTGTTGAAGAAACTAAGGATAATTATCCTAGAGAAGAAGGTTAAGGCAGTAATGATTGTTGCCTCTAAATAACTAGAGAGCTTTCATGTATAAAAGGACTTGATTTATCCTTCTTGGCTCTAGAGGACAGAAGTACCAGCCATGAGGGAAGGTTGCAAAGAGGTAGTTTTCAACTCCACATAAGAAAAAAACTTGTTGACAATCAGAGCTGTTAAAAAGTACAATGGGAGGGGCAGCTAGGTGGTGCAGTGGATAGAGCACCAGCCCTGAAGTCAGGAGGACATGAGTTCAAATCCGGCTTCCAACCAAATACTTGACACTTACTAGCTGTGTGACCCTGGGCAAGTCACTTAACCCTAATTGCCTTAAAAAAAAAAAGTTTGTAATAAAAAAGTACTATGGGATCCCGTGGTGGTAAGCTGCCAAACACTGGGTGGGGGGGGGATGGGGGTGTGTCTGAGCAAAAGCCGGATGACTTTGTCAGGTGTGTTGTAAATAGAATTCCTCTTCAAGTATGATTTGGACGAATTGATCTCTAAGGTGAGTTTGCAACCCTTGAAATTCTAAGGTTTCAATAAAATAAAAAAAATTAAAGTACTCAATATCACTTTTCTTTGGATCACTAAAAAATTTCTAAAACATGCATGTAACCCTTCACATACTCATAAACACCTACATATATATTTGCATGTATATGCAGATATACACATATACATACATATATACGTGCTTTTGAATGAAATAAATGAATAGACAGAGACAGAGAGACAAAGACAGAGAAGAAGCATAGTATAAGCGATAACATTCATTTTGAAATAGATTTTTTTAAAGCATACAATGTCAGAGGCTGTTACCATTAAAACCCTATAATAATGGCAATAATCACAAAAAATGCCTGGACTATTTGGCATTGACCTGGACCTGGGGGGTCAATTGCTTATGACATCTGTAAGAAGACAGAGATCAGAGCTTTGCTTTCCAGAAACATTCCTACAGGTCTCAGATATACCATAGTCCACACTGCCAATCACCTTGCAAATCCAGAACAAGTAGTTCTCCTCGGGTATATTCATAAGTCCAGTGGGAAAAAGACAACATCAGCTCCTCCAAGATGTTTCTGGGAGAGATTTCATCCCCATTGTTGTTGTTGTACTTGCGGAACTCACCAGTCATGTACTTCTCTATGGTCAACCACTGGTTGGCTGAGTGGCAATATATCAAAAAGACCTCCAGGAACCTGTGGAAGAGGGGAAGGATGCTGACCATCACAGGACAACAGAAGGCAAAAAATGGAATTCCCCCCCCCACCCATGGTGTAACATAGGCAAGACTGTTAAGACAGTAGAACATAACCCAAACAAGATAGCTGTTGTATCCAGAAGGACTAAGAATGAGAGTAGGGGTATTTTCTGAAGTATAGCCCCCTTTTCATTTTGAAGAACCCTCCTGTTCTTTATAAGTATTATGCCCAACATTACTTGTCGTGCTCTGAAAGTTCCTTGTAAAAGTAGTGATAAAACTTTACAGTTAAGTCTTCAGTACCAAATTACCATCAGTCTTATTAAATGAATACAGATGTGTAGGAACACTCAAATGAAATAATAAAAGTGATGTGATCTTATAATGCTCCCTCCTTTTATGTGGTAATGGGAAAGTTGTTCTTAAAGCCAAATAACTTTTCTTTCATGGTTTTATCTGGATAATATTGATACTCATGAGCTAGATATCCAATACCAGCCAGGACCCTTTCCTGCACAGCCTCTCTTCTTCACCTAGCTTGAGAAAAGCAACCTCTGTAAAAAGTATAATAAATTAAGACGCATTACCACTACGACCTCCAGCTCAGACACAGTCCCACAATCCCCTACTTTCATAATGTCACTGGTGGTGAATTATGGGCCCATCTGCATGGCAATACCAGACTATACTAACAACATCTATTTATTATTGGATGTCATAAGTTTAGAGCTGAAAGCAACCTCTGAAGGTATCTACTACAACCTCCTCATTTTTTTGGATGAGGGAACTGAGGCCCAGAATGGTTGACCAATGCCACAAAAGGAGAAGAATCAGAGTCAAGATCCGAACTGTGATTCTAGATGGGTTTTCCCTTGTGCTATGCCTCCTTATATTGGAGAGAAATACATATTCTATCTAAACTAGGAACAAAATTGAAAACATGGGCTGGTGGCACATTTACCCAGAAACCTAAGTATTTCTGTTGAGAAATACTGTTAGTTATATAAAAGACAAGTCACTTAACCCCATTGCCTAACCAAAAATAAATAAATAAAAGATAAAATAGGTTATATAAAAGAAGCACAAGACAGAGCAGATCCAGTTTGGTCTGACAGATTTAACTGCAGAAATAAAAAGGTTTTCTTACCTTGGTGTATAAGGAATAGTATGTGGTTTCATTTGGTTGAAGGTATAGATCAGTTTTTGAGCAGCTCTTTGTTGTTGGATCTCCTAAAAAACAAAACCAAAAAAAAAAACCAGGATAAATTTATCAAGATTGGTTTAGTAGGAATCCTAAAAAGAAATATCTTCCTGCTAAACAATAATCAATTTTAAATATGTCAACGAGAATGCTAAGTTGATGTCTGTTAAATATCAACTATAACATATTTGTTCAGAGGGTTTCCATTAAACAATTGCTTTCAACCAACCTCAGGGTTTTGTTTTGTTTTTTAACTTTGAAACAAAGAAATTCAAACAGGCCACCCTTTTAATTGGAAATGATAGCACTAGGTTGGGAAAGGTCTACCACGCTAGCCCCAACCTGTGTGCATCTCCAATATAAGATCACAGAGTTAGACTTGGAAAGGACCTTAGAGACCATCTAGTGCAACCCTGTCATTTTATAGATGAGGAAACTGAGGCAAGAGAGATCAGGTAATTTGTTCAAGATCATTCAGGTAGTAAGTGGTAATGGCAGGGTTTGAACTCAAGTCAGCAGATTCCAAAGCCAGGGCTCTTTCCACTCACTGTAGCACACCTCCTCTCAGAACCCAGACTCACCCTGAGGCAGAGATGTAGTATAGTGTTTTCTCCAAAAATCTTGCGCCAGGTCTGTACCACCTCAGGAAGAAAGGATTTGACGATGAAGACCTGCCCTGGCTTGATCACATCATCTTCAGACCACGTACTGATTACTTTCATGGCTTTCCGGAGCCCTCCATCCATCTCCTCCCGGGATAAGACCTGGATCATTGCAGTTGTTCCACACTGGGACCAGGAGGACATGCTTTTATCAAGGTTCAAAGGAGAACTCTCCTCTAGTCTGTAGATGGTCACTTCTTCTCCAGCTAAAGAAAGGGGTGGCAGGGAAGGAGGAGGGGAGAAGTGTAAAAGGAAACATCAAGGAATTTGTCCAGTATTACTAGGTTTTATAAGGACATTCAATCAACCCAATGGTAGTAAAAGATTACTGGATATCAAATCTACCCCAAAATAATTCTAACTTAACAGGTCAACTTAACTAACTTAACATAATCCTTAGAAAAGGTCCTAGATCTTGCCATTTTTCATTCAAAAGAGTCTTCAGTAAAAACAAAGAAACAAACAAAAAAAATGAACAAAGGCACCAGGGGATAAAGGATAGGATTGTTTTCCAAAGTCAAATGTTTTATCTATAGTATGGAAAGGCAAAAAGTAAAAAAAATTAAAGTAACTAATATAGATTCATCTCTTTCAAAATAAAAAAGGAAACCCTTCTAAGATAACCTATGATCATTTGGTTAGAATACAATACTCATAAGGCCAAAGTTAAGGTTTCAGAACTTTACAGAGACCAAACAATTCTAGAGGACCAATGATGAAATATGTCACCCTTCTCCTGCCCAGAAGAGGTGGACTCAATAAACAGAATGAGACATACATGTTTGAACATGGCCAATATGGGAATTAGTTCTACTTGACTATACATATTTGTTACAAAGGTCTTATTTCTTCTTTCTTTCTTAAGGGAGTGGGAGGAGATGAGAGGGAGAGAAAATAAATGCTTGTTAATTGAAAAAAAAAGTTTAAAAAAAAACTGTACAGAAAATAACTTCCACAAGCAGCAACCACAATCCTAACTGCAGCCAGCCAGTTGTCTCTACAGAAGATACAAAGATCATTAAGGACGTGGGCTCAGAGTAATATATCACTCCAACTAGAAAAACAATTCAAGTGCTGGTCCTATCAACACTGATTAAACAGTGTGGTACAATAGATATATTCATATTACACACTTAGAAAGAATCAAAACATCAAGAAACAGTGTACATGACACATTTTTATTACCCTTTCATCAAGAAAAATTGCATGTGACAATGGGACACAGTGATATTTTCACACAAAAATTAGTCAGAAGTAAAGTCTAATATGACAAAAAAAGAAAAAAGAAAAAGAAAAAAAAACATAAAACTGTTGGAAGCTAAGCACTCCTGAATGATTTATAATGAGAGTGAATCTTTAGAATATGTTGCTAAAGGTGCTGAAAACATTTTTATTCTCATTTTTAGCTGTGAAATCAGAATCTCAAACTTCCTCTGTTTAACTGGTAAAAAAAAAAGTTTTGGGGCAACTAGGTGGCACAGGGGATAGAGCACAGGCCTTAGAGTCAGGAGGACTTGAGTTCAAATCCATACTCATACATATAACATTTACTAGCTGTGTGACCCTGGGCAAGTCACTTAACCCCATTGCCTAGTCAAAAAAAAAAATATTTCAATTATTCTAATCCCAGATTACAATGCAAATTAAGTTATTTAACTGAATATGGAGAAAATCTAATTGGTTTGGGACAGTCCATTGTTAGAACTGAGTGTCTCCTAAAATAAATAACAAATGGCATGAGTGACACTGGTGTTCCATCTTATAATTCTATTCCCTAGTCCTTGACTTTAAAGGGTATGCAACCTATAATGCCCATATTTGTATAAAGAGTTATTCCTCCTTTCACATCCTCTTCAAATGTGCTTCAGTTCATGGAAGTGACCCTGGGTTCTTGAAGAGTCTACCAAAAAAAATGCAAGCCCTGGTCCATTTAACCAAGTCAGAAGGCCTTGGACTACTGGCCAAACAAGAAATTGATTATCATAGAGTCATGGAACCAGAGATCTAAAAGTAGAAGGGATCTCTTTAGAAGCCATCTAGTTAAACCTATTTATTTTACAGACAAGGAAAATGAGGCACAAGGACTTTTCCAATGTCACACAGGTAGTAAGCACCAAAGAAAGGATTTGAACCCAGGGCCTCAGAATCCAGAGCTAATGCAACTTCCCCCTGTAGTACACTCACTCTGTCAGCCAAGGACAAGCCTAGGAAAAATGGAGCTTTCCAGGTCTCCAATATGCCGATAGATCTCTGATCTCATCAATATGAGTACCACTTCCAATAATACATCTTCCATTCATGCTTGCCTATTGTCCATATTTTTTTATAAATTTGCCACAGTGAGGTCTCATCCAGTGTTTTGGGAACTTTCTCAGGATATTTTATGGATAACAATGGAGCACATAGGTTGACCACCAGTTATTCTTCCTCCTCCTCCTCCTCCTCCTCATCATGTAGTGGAAATAGTAGTAGCGGTAGTAGTAGTAGTACTAGTAAACTAAAGTTTGGAATGCTTTATGGTTTACAAAGTACTTCACAAATGTCATCTCATTTGATCCTCACAACAACCTTGGAAGGTAAGTGCTATTATTACCCCCATTTTATAGATGAGAAAACTAAAGGAAATAGAAGTTAAGTGACTTGCCCAGGGTCATACAGCTAGAGCCTGAGGTAGAATTACAACACAGGTCTCCCTGACTCCAAGCACAGAGTTCTATACACTGTGCCACCTAGCTGCTTCTTAACATGTGACCAGCCTATCTTTCTTTCTAATCATACTGGAAAATCTTCTATCTCTTCATTTTCAACTCTGGACTCCAATGATTCCCTTTAAAATCAATTATCATGGACAAAGGGAGCCAAGATGGTGGAGTAAAAGCAGTGACTTGCATGAGTTCTCCCCTAAACTCCTCCAAATACCTGTAAAAAATGGCTCTAAACAAATTCTAAAGCAGCAGAACCCACAAAAAGAAAGAGTGAAACAAATTTACAACCCAAGACAGCCTGGATGGTTGATCAGAAAGGTATATCGTTCCAGGCGGGGAGAGGAGTGCAGTTTGGCATGGGCTCGCAGGCAAAACAGGCCTCAGCGAACCTGGAGCAGCCCTCAGAGGATTGAATTGCAGGCAACTGTGGTGGTTTCCAGACTTCTCAACCCACAAATGCCAAAGACAACTTAGAAGGTCAGTGGGAAAAGTCTGTGACTACAGTAAAAGAGAAACAAGGTCCCAGCCCCAGTCCTTGAGCTCGGCCCTGGGGTGGTGGCTGCTTCCAGAGCTTCCAGTCCACGGACTGAGGGGGAATCGAGTGGCTGATCAGAGGGGGATTACAGGGATCTCTCTGCTGGTGCAGGATTCTCTTGCTTTGTCCGTGCTTGGATCTGGGTCACAGCTCTGGGTGGTGGTCCTGGGGCAAGGAGGAGTGCTGGCATGGTGGAGCTTGTAGTGGTGGTGGAGAGGAAATTCTCACAGTTCCAAGGCAGAAAATAAAGCTTGTGGTCACTCATAGATCAGAGCACAGGCCAGGAAAGGAGTAAATACCTCACTCCTTATCATACCATCTTGGAAGAACTGAAAATTTACAGGTCCTTAGAAGTATCTCTGAAAATAGCTACATAAAACCCCTGAAGCTTGGGACAGTACATTTTCCACACTGGAAGCAGACCCCTATCTTAACAAAGAGTTTAAGACTCAAGTAATTGACTGGGATCATGAAAAAAACAAAGGCACAAAAAAAGTCAAACCATAGAATCTTTCTTTGGTAACAAAGAAGATCAAAACATACAACCAGAAGAAGACAACAAAATCAAAGCTCCTACATCCAAAGCCCCCAAGAAAAATATGAATCAGTGCCAGGCCATGGAAGAGCTCAGAAAGGATTTTGAGAAGCAAGTAAGAGAAGTAGAGGAAAAACTGGGAAGAGAAATGAGAGTGATGCAAGAAAATCATGAAAAACAAGTCAACAGCTTGCTAAAGGAGACCCAAAAAAATACTGAAGAAAATAACACCTTAAAAAATAGCCTAACCCAAATGGCTAAAGAGGTCCAAAAAGCCAATGAGGAGAAGAATGCCCTAAAAAGCAAAATTGGCCAAATGGAAAAACAAGTCCAAAAGTTTACTGAAAAAAATACTTCCTTAAAAATTAGAGTGGAGCAATTGGAAGTTAGTGACTTTATGAGAAATCAAGATACTGTAAAACAAATCCAAAAGAATGAAAAAATAGAAAACAATGTGAAATATCTCATTAGAAAAACAACTGATCTGAAAAAAAAGAAAAGAAACTAAAAAAAAAAATCAATTATCATAAGCCAGTAAAGCATGTCATATTTGCCAAGTTGGTGCTGCTGTTTAGTTGAAAATATTAAAACTATTTTGGTGTGTGCTTGTTTTTCTCTTGAAGCAGTGATGCTCACTTAATAGAGGAAAGAGACCAGATCTGTGATTTCATTGGTATAGGGAGCTCCCAAATGAGAAAAAGCCAGCACATGTCATCACCTTCTCTGAAATTTATTGTCTTAGAGAGTTGCCTAAGAATACTTAAAGGTTAAGTGACTTGACCAGGGTAATACAATATGGGTCAGAGAAAGAAATTATTCTAACCCAGGTCTTTCTGGCTCTCAGGTTAGCTCTATATCCACTACACTTCTTTTACTTAATAGACTTTTAAAAACCCCTGAGAAAGGAAGCTGATATGAATACTGTGCTGTAAAAAATGATGAAAGAGATAATTTCAGAGAAACCTGAGAAGACTTCTTTGGAGGGATATAGAATGAAGTAAGCAGAACCAGGACAATAATTTCTCTAATAACAATATTGTAAAGACAAGCAACTCTGAAAGAACTAAGAATTCTGATCAGTGTAATGACTGACTACAATTTCAGAGGACCAGAGATGATACACGTTCCCCCACACCACCACCCCCAACAGAAAGGTGATAGACTCAGAGTACAGACTGAGACATAATTTTTGGATATGGCCGATGCAGGAATTTGTTTTGTTTGGCCATGCATATTTGTTATCGGGATTTTGATTTTTCATTCTTTAAAATGGCAAGGGGAGGAGGTGTCAAAGAGGTTTTTATGAACTGAAGAAATAAAATTAAATTAAAAAAAAGAAGAACCTGACAGATGCACTGTAGATACTCACAACTAAGTCTAACACTTTCCACCTGGAAAATTCTACCTTAAAAATATCAGTACTTCTTTCAATTTTCCCTCTTGATTGTTAGAGGCCCATCAACTGGGGAATGACTCATTAAATGGAAGTATTTTAATGTAATGAAATACTATGGTGCTGTAAAATAGGAGTGTCAAACACATAGCCCACAGCCCACAACACTGCCAAATACAACCCAGAACTAGATTAAAATGCAACTGGGAAATATTTCATTAAATAAATTAAAATAAAATAAAACAGATAATGTTAATATGTGGTTTTCTAAGTCAATAGGCAGTCCTCAGGGATCCTTATGTATGATCCCATTTCTCTTTGAATTTGACACCACCGTTATAAGAAATGATAAACAATACTGAGAAAAACATGAAACTTATATAAATGGATGTGAATTGAAGCAAGCAGAGACCAAAAAACAATAAACATAATGTCTATAACAACGTAAATGGAAAGAACCACAACAAAAGTCAGTACTGAATGTTGAGAAATTATAACGACCAAACTTTGCCCCAAAAAAGAGTCAGGAAAAGACATGTCCACTTGCTCCTTTGCAGAGCCGGGGGTCCACAAGTTTAAAACATTATCTATGACA
Organism: Vombatus ursinus; assembly: GCF_900497805.2. Taxonomy (NCBI): domain Eukaryota; kingdom Metazoa; phylum Chordata; class Mammalia; order Diprotodontia; family Vombatidae; genus Vombatus; species Vombatus ursinus. The sequence goes on from NW_020954585.1 coordinate 39,887,925, forward strand.
TCTGATTTTTTTTTATGTTAGTTAGTTTTGCTAAATTTTTTTCTCTTTTTTTCTTCTTATTTTTTGTTACAGGAAATGGCTCTCTGGGAAGAAAGAGGGAGAAGGAAGAATAAAGGGGGAAATGAAAGTAATTTTTAAAGTATCAATTAAAACCTATTTCTAAATAAAATAAATAAGCAGGAAAAACATGTTAGAGGCTTGTGTGAAAGCTGGCCCAAATAAATTCTATAAGACATCTCTTAATGGAAGCTGAAACTTAAATCATGTTCAGCCCTGGTTAGAAGTAAGGAGACAAGGGTAAATGTATAGTGGTCATGAGTCTTTATACAGATTCAGTCTCCATTCTTTGAAATGCTGCTATTAATTCACACTGTTCGTGTGAACTGGAACATATGTCTCCATGTTTTATGCCTTGGTTGATACTAAGAAGAAGACCATTTAACAAAGTTATCCTGGATCATAAGCAAAAAGCTGGCTACCAGGTGCTGAATATTCTCAGCCATAGCGTTTCAGAAAAGCTATTTCCTTAAGATTGAAATGGGTTGAGATTTTCATCCACTGAAAATATACATACTGAAAAAATTAAAATCCCTTAAAGTATTCAAATATAAGTATACCATGTTCAATCAATAATTACTGATAAATAATCGGAGTACTTAGAAGGATACCTCCGCAGGTCACTGAAGATGAGATGCCTAGAGAAGTTAAGGCAATATCACTTATTAGCAAACACCATTTTAGGGCCAAAAGGGGAACAAGTGTATGCTAGCTATTAAAGGATAACAGTGAGAGTTTAGTTCCATGCAAACAGTGCGGATTTTACTGACAGGATTAATGAAGTTTGAGGACAATGGGTACAAATACTCTACAGTATATTCCTAATGGTGTCTTATGCAAAACCAATGGAGTAAAAGACATCTTCAAGGATGTGCATGGCAATAAAAAGAGGAGGGCAGCTTGTGTGAGGCATAATGGAGAGCCCGAGTGTTAAAGCTTGAAATATTCAAAGAACCAGATGAAGGCCTCCCATTAGTATGGTTGGCCCTTAATGGAGGATATGGACAAGAATTACACAAAAGGATAAGGCACAGATGATTTGATCTGCACGATTGAAGGGAATGCCCAAATTTATAAAATCTTAAATCCAGAGGAATATCCAAGTAGCAACTCTTCTTACCTTGTTAATCTCTTCATCCTTTCTACTAGCAAAGCCTCAGTAGACTTGGCTAATGAGGGTTTGTTTTCCTCTTGTATACCAGCCTTTAAAATCAACATTTCCTTTCTGAGCTAAGAGCAATTAGTGGGCATGAAAGAAAACAAACAAATAAAAAACAATACACCCAGCATTTCTCTCACAGTTCTGATGGCTTTCACCATGTTGACATTGATCGCTTTTCTCTGTGTTTATTAAGCATGGTTGGTTTGTTCTTTTCTTTCCGACTTATTTCCAGCCTTGAATCATGGAGTGCCAGGTGCAGAATTGCGGCATCCCATCTCCATCCCAACTGCTGCTTACTCACTACAAGCCACAGCCACAGGCTCTTAGACCTAGACCAGAGATGCCCAGTCTGACAAGTTAACAAGAGTTTTTGTTTATTTGTTTGGTTTGGGGTTTTTGTTATCAAGCTATTCATCTGATTAAATGGTAACCCAATTCACAATAAAAGGAGTCCAAAGTGGCTTCTTGCTAGGTCTGGTCGATTACTAAGTTGAGTTCATACATCACAAAATGATGATAGATTTGCAACTTACCAAAGAGTTGTATCGGCGTAAATGGTATGGTTTGAGAAAGCCTCATTAAATTGTTCCTTTCAACAGCTGCCAAAAAGGAAAAGAAAGAAAGAAAATTTTACTCTATTTAGTATGCATCATCAGGTCAGTTTAATAGAAAGCTTTCTCCAAACCAATATTTATTCAAGTAATGTTAATGTTATATTTTATCTTTATCTAAAATCAGTACAATTATTATGAAAACAAATATCTTCATCCAAAAGGATATCACAGAATTAAGAACAAATTGTAAGAAATTATTTAACAAGATCTAAAGCAGGTATGATGTTTCTGCGCTACACAAACAGTAAATTCAACGCATACATGGCATATTGTTAGCACCTATTTCAATCAATGGTGTTACTACTCTGGTTTCCCTGTAGCCTTTTTTTTTTTTTTAAAGCAAATCTGATGTACTATATAGACTCTGAGGACATCTGCTGTTAGAGTCTGCACACTTCTCCTTCTTTTCCAGAGGGAACTAAAGACCGCAGTTTTAATTACAGACAGGCTATCTGCATTTTCCATGTTAAGTACCAAAGACTGTTATAGTCCATCAATGTCAAAACGAGCTATAGTATTCCTCTGCAAAGTTGTTTTTTAATTTTTTAGCTACAGACCAAGTGCTAGATTATTACTAGCCTTAACTAGCGTTAATAGTCTAAACTAAGAAACCAATATGTAAATGAACAGTGCCCTGAGATCGCCAAAATACTGTCAAATGGAGCTGGCAGTACCATGATTCTTTAAAGAGCAGGACTCAGTCTACCTCTTAGTCTTATACCATCCAATGGGATTTAGTGAATAAAAAAACAAAAGAGCCTCATTCTATGGCAATGAGCCCCTGAAGACAGTATTATACTGAAGTCCAAACATAGTTATAGGTTTATCACTCTGCTTTGACAAGTTGCTTTCCTAGAACAACAAAATCAAAACCAAACATTGTTAATTCTAATGACCAAGCTTGACCCCAAAGAAGAGATATGGAGATGTATCTCTGTCCCTTCTTTGCAAAACATTGTGTATAGTGTCAAATTGGGTTGATAGACTGGTTTTTTCTCTTTCTTTTTATTATGTTATTTTATATTATTTTACTATTTATCCATAAGATAAGGGTCTCTGTATGGGAAAGAAGGAAATGATGAGAAATGAAGATGATGCAAAACAAAAGACCAATAAAGGTAAAAAATAAAAACAAAAACAAGTTGCTTACCTCTTGTTCCCTAAGTAGACTATCACATGGGGAAGTAAAGTACAATTATGTGCATTTTGAACTTGAAACAACTGGGACATAGCAAGGCTAACTAAGGTAGAATTGTTATATAACTAATGAGTGAGAGGACCCATCTGGATTGGCCCAGAGGAAGATCTTGAGTAACTGGGGATGTATTTGACCAGGGCTAGTGCCTTGACAATGTCATGAACAGAGTAGAAATGCAAGATTAACTAATAAGGATCCAGGTGTCAAAATTCCTGGTGTTCCTAGGAGCATAACCAACAGAGAGACTATTTAAGGGAGTCAGAGAAAAACTTAAGCTAAAGTATTCAGGCTCAATCCCAGCCTAAGAGTGAAGTCACAGGCCAACCAAGGAAGATAAACAGATTAAGATGAAAGGGTAAAGTGACACAAATTATCAATGAGCTGACAGAGCTGCCCTTTCCCCCTTTCAGTCACAATCGTAGCCAGATCTCCCTGCTCTTCTTGCCTCCAAGGCCAGCCCTCCATCCACTATGCCACGCTTCCTCTTTACCTTACACATACATAGTAGGTGATTAAAAAAAGCTTATTACATCTAATTGAATTGAATGCCAGACCTGATCAGTCAACTTACCTAGCTGGTTAAGATAAGAACCAGGTTTAGCACAATCATGTGGTTCTGTTTGAGTTTGGAAGATTTTTTTGGGAGGAGTGCTGATTGCCATGGATAAGGAATACCTCCACAATTCTTCCATATTTGTCCAGTATAAAAGATCTCACAAAATTGTTGGTACTGAATAGAATATGCTCCTCAGTCTCCAATGGGCATGTACAACTGGTGGTAATCTGCTTGCAATAGAGAGTGAAAGGTCCCCGTTCTATGTGGAGAGCAGTATCTGAATTGTGCCCAATTAATGAATACCCTCACCTCCCCCAGAACTATTGGATATAGTAGAAACAGATAATATAAAAAGTAAGGCACTCATAGTGCTTTCTTAGCCAAACCTGCAGGTGTCAGATCTCACTAGCCATTGGTTTCACACTTAGTGGACAGACATCTATGGCACCTGCTACTAACACTACTGCTGCCCCAGAGGTACTTGCTTTCGCTAGGCCTCTAGCCAGGGGTGGGGAACCTGTAGCCTCAAGGCCACATGTGGCCTTCTAGGTCCTCGGGTGCAGCCTTTTGACTTGAGTCCAAGTTTTAGAGAACAAATCCTTTTACTAAGGGGATTTGTTCTGTGAGGTTTGAATTCAGTCAAAGAGCTGCACTTGAGGACCTCGAGGGCCACATGTGGTCTCAAGGCCACAGGTTCCCCACTCATGTGTCTAGCCCAAGAATTTCCCAGGACCCTATAATTATAATCTCCTATCTTGGTGCCTTTGCATTGGTGGTGCCTGGATTGTACTCCCTCTTCACCTCTCCTTCACAGAATCCCCCTCTTCCTTTAAGACACGGTTCACGTGCCACCTTCTACATGAGACCTTTCCTTATCTCCTCAACTCCTAGTGCCTTCCCTTCTCAAACTACCTGGGATTTAACTCCTTTGTATTTATTTTCTTTATATTTATCCTGTGTACACATATGTGTGCTTGTTTCCTCCATTAGTATGTACATATACTCCTTTCAAATAGATAGTTTCATTAGCTGTATCACCGGGTGCCTAGTACAGTGCCTGACACATAGTAGACACTTAAATACTTGTTGATTGATTGATTGATTGATTGATTGAGTCAAACAGAGGAGGGAGAGAGTCAAGGTAATGCAAGAGAATATTAAGTACCAATATGGAAGAAGAATAGTAGAACCTAGATTATTCTAGATACACTGCTGTTTGAGAGTAGAGTAGGGTCTAAGTCCTTTCTATCTAAGCCAATGCTTCCCTAGGAAAATCAAATAAGCCTTCTACATGCTAAGCTATGAGTGTAAGTAGATTCTCATATAATTCTAAATCCTGGACTTGTGAATTCACTGAACATTAGAATTGAAAAGGTCTGCATTAGCCATCTACTCCAATCTATACTATACCTCAACCCCACAAAAAAAAGATAGATATAGATTATATATAGATATATTCCCATTACAATATATCCAGCCTTTGGTCATTCAGCCTTTTCTTGAAGAAGGAGACCCATGACCTCAGTAGATAGCCTATTCCACTCTGGGATAGCTTTAATTATTAAGAAATTTTCCCCTACATTGAACCTAAATTTGCATCTTTGCAACTTCACCCAATGTAATGGTTCTGCTCTGAGAAGATTTATGGTCCAATAGAGATACTTACTTATCCTAGATATGGTGGATCTGGTGGGTTTAGTCTGTGTTAAATAAATATGACTTAGAAAACATGTAGGAATGCCTTGGATTGGTCAAACATTGAGAAATCCGCATGGTTTTAGAGTTCAGACAACTAACCCAGCCTTATTTGCCACAAGACCAAAAAAGGCACTGTGGTTTAGTTTGCCTGCACTTCTATGGGTGGGTTTCTGGAAACAATTCCACTTGAGCCACGATGTCTAGTGGATTTCTTGAGAGCCCAGAGCCCTCTGTTAAGAGAGAGAGTGGGTGTTCACAGCTGTTTCTGAGGCCAGTCAATTCCCTTCTATAGAGTGGAGGACTGCCCCCAGAGAAAGACACTGTTCCCTGAGGTCCAACCCAGCTGTTGTTGCAGCCCACTGTCTGTAATCCTGACAGCTGCTGCTACAGGGCCAACCATTCCCTTGCTAAATATTTCCACTTCAGTGTCCCACCAGTTCCTCAAGTTCATCACGTTTAAAACTGAAATCATCATCAAATTTGTAAATCCTTTTTTCTCCCCTAACTTTTCTGTGAGAATATCACTGTCCTGCCAGCTAAACTGAACTAGTCTTCATCTTTGGTTCTCAAACATCCCTCTCCCAATTTCATACTTTTGTTCACTCTTTTCTCCATCTCTAGAACAAATTTCCCCAATCAATGTCCTCCTATTGAAGTCCCTTCCTTCCTTCAAGGCTGGCTTAGGTGCCACTTCCTCCATGAAGCTTTCTCTGAGTGACCCTCCAAGAGAAAATGACCTTTCCCTCTCTAAAGTATTTAACTTAACCTGCCACGTATCATTGTGTTTACTGAGAGCCCCTAGAGACAACAGGAGTCCTTGGTATAGTGCCAGAGATAGAATCAGAAAGCATGGGTTTGAATCTTGGCCCTGATACTAACTGCTCAACTGCTAGCAAATCTCTTAGCATCTCTGAGCCTTGATTTCTTCCAACTACAAAATGGGGGTAATAATCTTTTACTACCTATCTTGTTGAAAGGCCCTGTCACATAATAGGTAGCTGATCTCAGAGCTAGGAAGATCTGGGTTCAAGTCCCACTCTGATACATACTATATGACCCTGGGCAACTTAAACTCTCACTTAAATTTTCATTTAATTTCTCAGTGTTCCAGGCAACTCTTTAAGACCATACATTGAGGAAAAGGTATCTACCTACACTATTAGAGGGAGTTTCCTTATCTGGAAGTTTCCTATATCAATGAAATCATAGATCCAGCCCAAGTCACTAGCCCACTGTCTATCTCACAGGGTTCTTGTGAGGAAGGTGCTTTGCAAATCTTAAAACACTGTAAATGTGAGTTACATTTACTAAGAGCAAGATTTGTGGCATGGCTACCTTTACATGCCCAGCATTTAGCACAGTAGTTTGCATTTAGTAGGCCCTTTTAAAGTTTTTGTTGAACAGATACTAAGAGAATTAAAGTGAATTGATGTTAATAGAATTGATCTTACTGCCAGGTCATTCATGATTTAGTGATAAAGAGTGGGAAGAAGGCACTATGAAAGGTTGGGTACAGGGCCTGCCTAGAGGTGAATCCATCGACCATGATAAATTCAGTGAGTTCCTTAGTAAGAGGAAGAAGTTTACCAATGTAAATATAGAGGCATGGATCAAAGCCGCCAGAGATAACAATAGAAAGATAGAAAGAACGGAATCAATGGGCAAGAAGCAGTATTAGTTTGGCAGTATTGGGCAGCATTCCTCATTGATCTCTTAGCTGTCAAGACTACCCTTTTCAGCTGCCCATTGAAGTGCTAGCCAGGAGCTTCATTCAGCTCCTTCTGCAGACAGAAGCAGACATCCTTGTTTAGCCTATTCTCCAAGTTGTTACTCCATGCATCATGGAGTACCTACTAGGTGCATAACAGTTGCTTCCTAAGAAACTAATTAATGTTCTTCTGAATACCCCCAATGATGATAACATCATACACTTAGTTCTTAGGTTGTCTTCGGTTATGCAATGGATTCAATTTCAAAATCATCTTTCTTTTTCATCTTTTGGACAAATATATTTGTAGAAGTAGCCAAAACCTAAAGGAAACTGGATAAAGATGCCTTATTCTGTAGCAAAAAAAAAAACCCTTTCATTCGAATGAACACAAATAGAAGCTGAGAACTATACTAGTCAAATGGAAATCACCAATGGGTAAGTTTCAGATGCCAAACCACAAAGTTTTAGCTCACATGACATTGCAGCTAGGCATCACAGTGGATACAAAACTTGACTCAAGAGTCAGGAAGACAAGTTCAAATCCTACTTCAAGCTATCTGTATGATCCTGGACACATCACCTGACCTTTCTTAACCTCTGTTTTGTTGTCTACAAGATAGGAATAGTATGATTATGCCTACCTTATAAAGTTGCTGCAAGGATCCAATGAGAAAACATATATGAAGTACTCTGCAAACCTTAAAGCACTGTAATAAATTTAGCTATTTTACAAAGACTCTCCTCACCTGAATAATGATGGTGCAGATCTTGAGTAGTTTTTAAAGAGGCCGACATTTCTGAAATTAGAGAAGATTGGCATTTTAATTACTTGGCTACTGATAAATAAATTCATGCTTAGAAATATATCATTTTCAAAGTTATTATTGAACAGGATCATCAGAATGGCTTCTCAGTATTTGGAAAAGATTGTTAATATCCTTTAAACACATTATTGTGTATGCTACCCTGACAGCTTCCAATCATCAATGTAATATTTCCAAACATATTTATATGGGGAATTGAAGAAAGACAAGTAATATTAGCCTGAGAGATGTATTTTCTCTGAGCCAATTACAGCCCTGGGTTGTAAAAGGCACTCAGATGCCCATCACACTTCACAACACTCCCAAAGCCCCATTCTCCCAGCTCCCTACAAAGGAGTGATACTCTCATAACTACATTATTACCAGCAAGTTATAGGCAGACTACTTCACTGACCTAGAATACCAAAGCAAAATACGCACCTACAGGGGCAAACATTAAGATGGGGACAGAGAGCAGGGTAAAAGAACATAAGAAAATGTGCTTGGTTACATTAAGCACAGGGAACAGTGTTATCAGAGTACCTTCTAGTGTAACTGAGCAACTTCCAACTGCTTAAGTCCAAAGGTAGGAGGCTATTGAGGCATTACATAGACTAAGACAAAAGTACTGATAACCTACTAGTTGTGTGACTGCAGGGAAGGTTATTTAACCTTCTGTACCTTAGGCTTCATCATCTTTAAAATGGTGACAATTCTTGCACTATCAAATTTCTTTCAGGGAAAGTGCTTTATAAACCTTAAAGTACTACATAAAGGGGCAGCTAGGTGGCTCAGTGGATACAGGGTTGGGTCTGGAGTCAGAAAGAACTGAGTTCAAATCTGGTCTCAGATACTTAGTAGCTGTGTGACCCTGGGCAAGTCACTTTACCCTGTTTGCTCAGTTTCCTCATCTTGAGCTGGAGGCAATGGCAACTATTCCATCATCTTTGCCAAGAAAACCCCAAATGGGTCATGAACAGTTGGACACAGAAGAAACAACTGAACAACAACACTACATAAAAGTCAACTGTTACAATGATCTTTCTCATCTTTTTTGATGATTATTTTTGATGATGATTATTGTTATGATTATTTTTATTTCTATTGCTACTACCTCCTAGAGTTATTATGAGGAAAGTACTACACAAAAATCATTTTAGGAGTAGACTTACTTTGCTGATTCATAAAAGTAAAATGGACTCAGGGAACTTATTTTTAGTAACTCATTTATATAATGTGTAACTGGAGTACTTAACCTGGGATCAGTGAACTTTTTAAATAATTTTTAATAATTATAATTTTATAATTTTAAAAAATGTTGATAATTGTATTTCAATATAATTGGTTTCCTTAGTAACTCTGTATGGTGTATTTTATGCATTTAAAAACATAATTTTGAGATGGGAGTCATAGGCTTGATAAAAATACAAGACAGAGGGGCAGCTAGGTGGCACAGTGGATAGAACACTGGCCCTGAAGTCAAGAGGACCTGAGTTCAAATCCAGCCTCAGACCAAAACACTTGACACGTACTAACTGTGTGACCTTGGGCAAGTCACTTAACCCCAACTGCCTCACTAAAAAAAAAAACCAAGATAGAAAAAAGGCTAAGAAGCAGCCCTTTTGTAGAACTTTCAGGATAACATCACTTTCCTCACTACAATTCTTTGATACAGGTAATGTTTGTATTATTACTCCTGATTTACAAATGAGGAAACTAAGTCTCAGAAAAGTGACCCAGACTGGAATATCTCAAGCCAGGAATTGACTCCAGTTTCTTTTGACTCCAATGAGGACCAAAATTCTTTCCCCTACACCAGACCTGCACAACTTGGCAGTAGGTAGGGGCCAAAATTAAAATTGGCTAAACTTCTTCATGCCGCAGGCAGTCTAGTCACTGGACAGACACGGTTTGTTGCTGCAGGTCACGTGACAAACAAGAGCGCCTGTGTGGTGGCAACCCACCCACCAAGTTACATGAGCACAATAGTGACTAGTGGAAGGGGGTTAAGCGGGGCACAGACAAACCATGCATTACATCTTCACTTTCTTTTACATCCTCCACATTTTTCTCAGGCCACCCACAAGCGGCCATATGTTATACAGGCCTGACCTACATCTTGCTACCTTTCACCATCACACTAACAGTTCACAGACAAAAAACCAATAACGCAATGTGCCTAATTCCAAGAAAATCTTAGGCTCTCAGTTACTCAGTAAAAAGAAGCAATATCACCTTTTTTTCTGGCCTTCCCTGAAAGGGAAGTGGCATCATGATCCTTCTTTCCTCGGTTACCTCTACTAGGAATGACAGATGCTTTGGAGAGTTTGGAGAGGGAAGAGTGATAGTGCTGATATGAGACAGTGAGAGGGAAAACTCTAGACAACATGGGCTTCCTGGTTTGCCATCCAGACCATATGTAAAGAATGGCTAGAACAGGACACTGAAGAATATTTGTAAAATTGGTTAAATGAGCATTGTGATTCTGTCTACACACATAAAGTTAAGAAAAGAACTGAGGTAATATCCAGATACTGAACTCCACCTCAGTACCCCAAAATATAATTTTTTTCACTATTTGGATGGCTACTGGGGATCATTAAAATAAAAATAATTTTCAAAAATTTTAAGACTTACTGTCAATTTCTTCTAAACTGTTCGACCTGTTTTAAAACGAAATAATTTAGATAATGCTTTAACACTTTCATTAATCAAAAATAGTAACAAACATGTCAAATAGTCACAACAGAAGCTATGCATTCAAGATTCAGCTACAACTCATAAAATACAGTGTCTAAACTTTTTAAAGGCAAGGTACCACTTGAAAGTGTGAAAGAACTTTAAATGCATAAATGACATACAGCCTCAAAGTCCCTTTCCTGGATTAAAGCCACCACAGATAAACTGTGGCCCTAAGGAATACCCCACCCCCCCCCCAAAAAAAAGTCTTGTATTTCATCAAGGACTTAAGAAAATTAAGTTCTAGCCATGAAATCACTGGCCAACAACAGAAAGATATTTTAAAAAACAGAATCAGTAAGTAAGAATTACTGAAAAATAAAATGTTCATTACAATTACATATTGTCAATTACTATATTTCTTTAAGCAGCTAAGTAGCACCATAGTGCACAGAACACTGGACCTGGAGTCTGGAAGACTTGAGTTCAAATCCAGCCTCAGACAAGTACTAGCTGTGTGACCCTGGGCAAGTCACTTAACCTCTGTTTGCTTCAGTTTCCTCATCTGTAAAATGCGAATAATAATAGCACCGACATCCCAGGATTATTATGAAGATCAAATAATATTTACAATGTGTTTAGTACAGTGCCTCAAACATAGTAAACACTGTGCAAATGTTAGCTGTAGCTATTATTACTTAACCTCAGTTAAGTGTCTGTCTCAGTTTTCTCAATTGTAAAATGTGGGCAATAACAGCCCTACCTCCCAGAGTTGTTGTGAGGATCAAATAAGAAAATAATTGTAAAGCACTTTACAAACCTTAAAGTGCTATAGAAATGCTATTATTATTATTATTATTATTATTATTATGGTAATTATATTCATCTTTTACCTCTGTCTCTATTCCTCATCATCTATGGATCATGTATAACATATTTCTGTATCCAAGTTGCTTTAGAACAAATAAAGCAAAGAGTTTCTTTCTAGGACATAAAAGCCAGTTATTCATTCTACAAGTAACACACTTTTTTTCTGGACAAGTAGTTAGTTTGTGTGTGTGTGTGTGTGTGAGACAATTGGGGTTAAGTGACTTGCCCAGGGTCACACAACTAGTAAGTTTCAAGTGTCTGAGGATGGATTTGAACTCAGGTCCTCCTGACTCCACGACCAGAGCTCTATCCACTGCACCACCTTGCTGCTCCCCAGTAGTTAATTTTTATAGTTTTAGGGCGTTTTTTTTTTAAATTTAGTGCAATGCCACTTGTGATTCTATTTATGTACACATACAAATTCACACCCTCACAACAAAAAATAAGAGTAACTCATGTATATAGCAATTTAAGGTTTGCATGTTAATTTCCTCACAATAAGCCTATGAGTAAGGTAGTATGGGTATTATAATTCAAGTACTATCATAGATTGGTTGCATAGTGGTTAGGGAATTGGACTTGAAGTCAGAAAGACCTGAGTTTGAATCCTGACTCAGGCACTCATTAGCTGTGTGACTGTGGGCAAGTGATTTAACTTCTCTCAGCCTCAGTTTCCCTACCTATAAAATGGAGCTAAATAATGTTGTAAGGATCAAAGGAGATAACATGTATACTTTACAAATCTTAGAGTGACACATGTATGTACATTTATATTACCTGTTATTATTATTCCCATTCACAGATGAGGAAACTGAGACTGAAGACAGTCACACTTTCTTTTTATGTTTAGAAGCAATTCTGTAAATAGACTTTACTTTGGAGGAGATTTAAGAATCAACACATGTAACTAAAAACTTAATTCACTTGGTGAAAATCAGTGTTTTATGGAGATACTGGTGCTGAAGGTTAATCTCTATTGCAGAGTGACCAATTCATTTCATAGCACTTTTAACTGGTGACATCCAGAAAACACAAACAATTAAATAAAATATTCTTTGCACTTCAGTTCCTGGTTTATTCTCTTGGATAACAAAAATTCCAGAAAGCACTAAAATCCCTAAGTTTCATACTTTTATCATCAGAGCTGTTGCTAAGACAGAGAATTAGAGTGTTACTGAGAAGCCTGAGTAAGAAGAAAAAGATTCTCTTAGAAACTGAAGGACAAAAAAAAAAATGAAAATAAATAGACACATAAGCGTAATAAGTCTCAGCCTACTTTAGTCTCTTTTTTGATTTTAAAAGGTGCCAAAGAGCTATTTCTACTATATGATTCATATTCAATGGATTCCAAATTGGTGGATTAACTGTCTCCATAAGAAACTACATCAGTGATTTTTTTCTTGGTTTTAAGAGACTCTTTCAGCTCCAAGAAGGTGGCTATAAGAACAGAAAGAAGAGAAGTTCTCAGAACAATACTTACTGGCTGTTATGTTAAAAGTTAAAGGACCTTAGAAATCATCTAGTACAATCTACCTCATTTTGCTAATGAAGAAACTGAAACCCAAAAAGATAAATCAACTTGCCCAAAATCACACAAGTTCCAAGCTGGGATTTGAACCCAAGTCCAAATCCAGCCATATCACACGATCAAAAGGGGGCAGAATAATGTAAAAATGTAATGTAAAAAATATAAAAATTGTGTATTAATCAATAATTACTACCCTTCTGATACTAAAAGGAAAATGTGGCCCTTTGCCCATATCAATCATTTTTCTGAAAATAAAACCTTTGCCTAGAAACCTGCAAAATCCAGCTAGAAGGCAAAAACACCCCAAAACAGTGAAAACTTGACTCCAAAACACTCACAGTGAGTTCCTGTTCTGACTGGTCTTCCTAGTGATCCAGAGAGCATTTCTGCTAAAATTCTAAAAAAAAAAAGAGATGTCATTATGGATATGCAACTCATTTGATAACCCTTTGCTTTCACAAAAACATTATCAAAGCATAATCCATGATAAGCAACTGGGAGTTCCTTAAAAGCAGTGAATTCACAGGTCCAGCCCCAAATCCCATGTGAAAAGCATTGTACTATGTATTGGGATAGAAAGAAAAGCAAGAAAATCCCTACTCTAAAGAAGATTACTTTCTAATAGAGGAGAATAGCAGACAAGAGGATCAACTCTAAGTCACATGGAAAGGCCCACCAGTCCTTAGGGTATAGTAGCAAGGTAGAAGGCAATGCATCTTCTTTAATGTCACTTTCACTAATGAAGCCACATCCATTTCTGGTGTTGAACCATTGGATCATGCCCAGTCCTTCAGCAACAGAAACTTTCTTTTCTGGGTCATCAGTAGCTAAGATCATTGAGGAGACATGGGCTGGAGGACTTGTAGAAATAGTTGCCAGGTCATGCCCCCTAAGAGCTGCTTCCTTGGATGATGGCTTCCTGGCCTGGGTTGGAAGCTAGGCCAGCAGTCTGGAAGGCACTGTCATACTCCAAACTCTTGGACTTGCCTGCTCATCAGTGCCATAGGTCAGCATGTCATGGCAAGGATGACAGGCTTCTTCTCCATAGGAGAAGTCTTCATCTTCTCCATAGCTCTTCAGGAAGGTGACTGTTGGGGCCAGGCTGGTGGTCTGAAGGAGCTCACTACTCCAAGGGCTTCTGGATTGAGGGTACTGGGCTGATGCCTTTGGGGCATGAGTGGAAGTAGTTTGGGTCATTTTTTTTAAACTTTCCTGTTCCATGCTATCTCTCCCTCTTGTCTTCCCTCAGAGTGCCTTGTTGCTTCAGCTAGCCTGGCTTGTTGGTCTCATCTGTAACAACTGGTCAGCAATTGGTTAAATGGCTGGTCTCTTCTCCAAAGAATTTGATCCCCTGGATTTTGATGTGTGGACCAGGCTGGATGGAGGGCCAGTGGATTTAGGCTTGGTGTTAGACCAGGTAAGACTGCCAATATGATAAGTGACAAAGTATTTAAAGACAAGATTTTCTCATGGCTTCCTAATGGGATTCAGACTGTTCCCTCACCAAAAAGGAAAAGAAACAGAACAAATATAATGAACTGAGAGAAAAGAGAAAGGTGGAGAGATAAGAGGCCTCAATGAAAATAAAAACATTTCCTCTGTATACTACACCTTTTTGTGACCAAATCTTGTCTCTCCCACTGGACTGTAAGCTCCTCATCTTTTCATTTCCTCATGGCCTGGCACAGTGCCTCATACAGAATACATACTCAGTAAGTATTTGTTGAATAGAATTGGATGAAGGAAAGAAGGCCAAAGGTAAGCATGTGGAGAAGTAAAAAGAACAACAAGCAAAGAATGAGATGAGTTTGGAAAAAAACAACAACAATAGTTAATTAAGAGTACCAAAATAAAGAAAAAAGAAAATAAATTTAAAGTAGAAGATGAGGGAGAATAAATGAGAAGACAGAAAGTTGAAATTAATGAGATCAACAAGTTAGAAATGTTATCTTTATATGTCACCTGTCAAATAAAATTTCTTACCTCGTGGGGTTGCTTCAGATAGTCAGTGGTGCATATGGTATGTCTGGCAGTTTTCTGAGTTTTCATTTTCTGGTATATATGTGGTTCTAAATGTAATTTAAAAGAAAATTAAGCCCATATTAATTCTTTTCATTTAAACAATTTATTTTTTTCCCAAAAGAGAATTAAAAGTGTTTGTATGCTTTGGGATCAGAAGCAAGAAGCTAAAAAGAAAAAAAATCTCAGAACAGTATATTTACTTAACAGTGCTAGGAGAAATTTAGGTTAAAAATACAGTTCTCAGTCCTCCCCACTAAAAAATAAAAAGTGCTAAGGAATAAAGTCCACACTTATCAAATAAAAACTGGTTTTATTTAATTTTTTAGCTTCAGAGTCTAGGCATTTATAAGCTCTATGCCAAAGCATAATGTAGCACACTTATTATGTTGCATAATTATTGCAGACATTGGGAGACTATGAAGAAATTATTGAAGGCCTACCCTCCCCTCCCAAAAAAGCTTTTAAATTTTACATTAAATGGACATGTTTATTTGGAAGTGAAGGTTAAGAAAAAACAAAACATATCAAAAAATTTTAAAATAAAATGATAGATGATAATAGTCTGAAAACATCACTCATTAATAGTCATTAGCAAAACACTAGAGGTGACTGGGGCTTTTTTTTCTAATGAGTCTATTCTGAGCAGAAGAGGTGACTAGGAAATTCAAAAGGCCCATTTTCCCTCCAATGACATAGGAGGAATTGTTAATAGACATAATTCTTATGAGTTATTCTGAATCAGAAAAAGTGCCTACTGGGAGAGTCAGAAACATGAGTCTTACTTTCCTAAGTGATTTCTGCAGAAATCGACTGATGGCATTTAAACAATGCCTTCAGAAAATATTTTTTTGTTAGCCCTTCTCTTTTTCCTAAATATTCCAGAATTAGATTCTCTGATTTGACTGACACTACTAAACAACCATCTGACATCACTTTTACCATTCTAGCTTTGTTTCATACAATTCTCATTCTTTAGGCCTACCTCAAATGACATCTTCTCCAAGAAGTCTCCCCTGAGCCCCTGAGTTAATTATGACCTTTCCCTCCGAAACCTTCCTCTGCCTAAAATGTCACTTTTTTTCCAACATTTATCATATATACTATTATAATTATTTCTATTTATGGTATATGCCTCACTAGACTATACTCTCCATGAAGGCACAAACCATTTCTTAATTATATTGTATATCTTCTTCAGTGACAATTCACTGCTCTGGACCTGGGAAGTATCAGATAAATGTTTACTGAATTAATTGAATGATACTTAAGCTCCTACTTTGGAGCATCTTGAGGTAACTACTTATCTTTATTCTACTAGATTTCTGTCACCTTCTGACATTGGCTTTAATTAGATCCTCCTAGCATCCTTCTCATCTATGGTAAATATGGTGGTAAATCACTTATTCCTTAAATGGTTGGACATTCCGCCTATACAATCACAATTGCTCCAAGCCTTGGCAGATAATTCTAGAAGTTAGTATGAACATAAAAATCCACCACCTAATGACCAAATGAGGTATCTAATAATGCATACAATCAAAGGGTCATAGATTTAGAGACAGAAGGACCTTGGAAGCCATCTAGTTCAACCCCATTTACAGTTGAGAAAACTGAGGCCCAGAGACATTATAAGACTTTCTCCGGGTAATTGGGAGAGTCAAGTGCCAGAAGCACTGAACTGAAGTCCCCCTGCTTCAAATCTGTTACTCTTTCCATCATACCATGCTTCCTCCCCAAGTTGGCATTGACTACTATTTGGGTCTTGACATTCAGCCATTTCCAAATCCACATAACTACACTATTATATTGTTTTTATCTATCTATCTAGTTCACAATAGACACACACACAATAGCACAACAGACCTTATCAAGTGCTTCACTTTTTTGTCATTCATTTGTGTCTGACTCTCCATGACCCCATTTGGGGTTTTCTTGGCAAAGATACTGGAGTATAGTTTTCTTCTCCAACTCATTTTACAGATGCGGAAACTGAGGCAAACAGGGTTAAGTGACTCGTCCAGGCTAGTAATTGTCTGAGGCTGGATTTGAACTCAAGAAGTGAGTCTTCCTGACTGCGGGACTGTCGCTCTGCACACTATGGTGCCACCCAGCTGCCCCTTACGAACATCTAGGTGAGGAAATAGTTCTCTCAAGCATTCCCCTCATTTACCTCTCGAGGCAATTAGGTGACATGTTGGCTGGAGCATAGGATTGGGACTTAGGTAGTACTATTTCAGACATTTACCAGCTATGCGACCCTGAGCAAGTCACTTAACCTCTTCACCTTAGTTTCTTTATCTGCAAAACAGGGATATTAACAGCACTTACTTTACGGGGTTATTGTGAAGCTCAAATGAGATAACATATATAAAGTGCTTTATAAACCTAGAAGTGCTATATAAACACTAGCTACTATTACTGGTTTAGTAACTATATCCAAAAAAAAGGAATTAGGTTAGTCTGAGACGACCTGTTCTAATGAAGCTATGTATGAAAAAGCACTAATTCTAGATTCAGAGGGACCGGGTTCAAATCCTACTTTGGAAGGAAGTGTGCCTTAAATATCCTGCTTATGATTATTTTATATTCATGATCCTTTGCTCCAAAAAGTGGCTTGCTACTACCTAGTGCATCTGGAATAACAATAATGACATCTTATGATTCTATTATACTTAAGTTTACAAAGCACTATACACACGTTGGGGCAGCAGTGGATAGAATGCTAGGCCTAGAGTCAGGAAGAGCTGAGTTCAAATACCTCCTCAGACACTTACTAGTTATGTGACCCTGGACAAGTCACTTAACCTCTGTTTGTCTTAATCCACTGGAGAAGGAAATGTCAAATCACTCCAGTATCTGCCAAAAAAATGCCATGGGCAGAACGGTCCACGGGGTCATGAAGTGTCACAAAGTCAGCCATAACTGAATAATAACAACACACATACTTAAATGCGTGATTTCTCAATTGACTGGGCAGCAGCAACATTATACTCATAATTTCATTTGCTCCTCTCAACCACTCAGTGAGCTAAATCAAGCAAGCTTTATAAAGCCCTTGGTCAGACTTTCAATCCTCTTAATCTGGCCCCACCCCACTTACCTAATCTTATTTCCCACTACTCAACAATACACCCCCTTTGCTTCAGACAGAACTAATTCTCTCCAATAGTTCATTGTTCACTGGCCCATGATCTAAAGGCTCCATTCTCTTTCTTTTTTTCTTTTTAATGAAAATTGAGAGAATTACCTTTCCCAAATCCCTCAAATACCTGCCCAGTAATTATATTAACTTGTGGTTAAAATATCTAAAACCCATACTGGACACCAACTTCTTAATTAGCTGTTCTCTTCTGAAATCTGCCTTCTTCTTCTGAAAATGATATTTTATAATTAAAAGATTTTCATTTTCTTGTTCAAGACTTCTCAATCTTTTTCTGTTCAATCATTTTCCAGTTGGGTCTGACTCTTTGTGACCCCATTTGGGGTTTTCTTGCCAAAGATACTAGAGTGGTTTACCTTTTCCTTCTCCAACTCATTTTATAGATGAGGAAATGAAGGCAAACAGGGTTAAGTGATTTGCCTAGGGTCACACAGTTAGTTAAGTGTCTGAGGCCAGAGTTGAACTCATAAAGATGAGTCTTGCTGACTCCAAGTTCGGCACTCTATCCACACTACCTAAACCTTTAGCAATGCTTTCCAGGTTGCATCTGGTCACATCATTCATATCTTTGCCAGAAGCAGGTAGTTATCATCTGGTAAGTTAAAATCTTCAGAGTTTCTCTATACTCTCCTAGGTACTCTACAGATACATGTTCTGAGGAAGCCAGAAGACTCCATGAAGATTATTACTGGGCTTATAGAGCTGCTTCTGTATCCCTCAGCAGAAAATCACCAACTCCCACTACTGGACTTGTCTTTCTCCAGGACAAGACAGCATTTCCTGCTCAATGAGTCCAGGTCCCTTTTCTTTGGGAAACCTCATGTTTCTTAGCTCCAAGTGGTCAGTGGCTTTTCTTCTGTGCTTTCTTTTCTATATCATGTTCTTCTACTTTCTACCCTCCTAATGAGTCAGAATTCCTCATTGCTTCTTTATGTCATTTTTGCCCTAACCATTCTCTCATTACTGCGGGTACACTTCATTCTCACTGAAAACCTCAAGAAGGGATGCCATTATTTGAGGTAAACTGCAAAAGGTAAACTAGTCTGCACTTTGAATGTAGGTAAAAAGCATTTGGCCATGATACAACAAACATCACGTACTCAACACAGATCACTACAAATTTTACCCTCCTCTCTATAATTCTGAGTGTGAGCTCTCCGTTCCTTTGTCTTTCTTCTTAGTAGTTTGCCTAGAAAATCATAAATACCAGTTGGTTGCCTGGTTTACTGATTTTCTAATCATTTATTACTATTTTATTAATACAATTCAGAAATTGTGTATTCCTCTCACTTCAAAAAGAAAAAAGAGAGGAAGGGATGAAGGAAAGGAAAAAGAAAGGAAGAAAGAAAGAGAAAGTAAGAGAAAGAAGGAAAGAAAAATAAAGAGAGAAAGAGAGAGAGAGAGAGCATCAATGGATTCCATTGCTCTTTCTGTTTCAACACAGCTCTCAGATAACTATGGGTGAAATGGAAAGCTCTGTGTGTGTGTGTGTGTGTGTGTGTGTGTGTGTGTGTGTTACCAAAAAAAAAGGTCATTAACATGTTGGGCCAAGGGTGATGAACTTGATCATAACAGCTCTATATATACTAGAGGAGGTGCAATCTGCACTTGTTAGAATTGCCCATACCTTGTAGAACTGACACATTATTGCTGTTGTTTTTGTTATTTAACTAACAATATCCTTTCCCTTCCACTTAAAGAACTAGTAGAGATAATCTTGCATAAGACAATAATTCTATAGCTCTTTCCCATTTGTAACATGCTCTATATGTGTTATCTACTTGATAAATTTGAGGAGAAAGTTGAGGTAGATTGAGACAAAAACATTTATTCTGCTTAAACATAAACAAAGTCTTCAATTTTTCATCTATAAAATGAGAGATCTAGACTCAATAATCTCCAATATTTATCCTAATACTGTATGATTCTTCACAAACAGAGGACAGGGCAGGAGGGGACATTTCTAATGAATAACCAGGGGTAAAAAGCTACAAAAAATGGCTCCTATTACATTAAATAGGAAAAGAAAAAACAGGAAAGGGTTAATTCCTAGAAAGTGCCAAAGGTTAGTATTCTGGCCTTCCTTCAAATAATTTAATCATTTTTAGTATTAGTCTGTCAGATGCTTTTCATTATATCTACAGGTGACTCAGTCCTGAGTTAGTTTCTGAACCACATGGTATATTATTAGCCTAGCTTTCTCTATTAAGTGACTATGATAAAATAAATATTCGCTACCTTCAATAGTCAGGGTTCATATTTACATAGGACTATACCCCTACAGATATATTCTAAAGTCCTGAAATTTGCACTGGTCATTACATACTTATCTGACTGCATTCGGAGATGGTAAGCCGGTTTTTATCATCCTCTTTTTCTTCCCCTGAAAACATTTTCTCTGCTGGTTCTGAATTCACCTGTGTGTCGCAGGTATTCACTGTTATCACCTACAGAAAATGATAGATGTTAGCAAAGAACTGTTCATCTGAAAGTATTATTGTTTATCATCTAAGTCTTTTGAACTATTCCAAACCTAAGTCTATCTATAGCCATGAGACTGGATGTCCCAACTATAACAGCTTCACTGTGTGTGTGTGTGTGTGTGTGTGTGTGTGTGTGTGTGTGTGTAACTTTATATGCTCATCTTAGACTAGATTTTCCTAAAAGACACAGACCATTCTCTAAAAATTTTAAATTTAAATTTATTTTGTAATGATAATAACTAAGCTAGGAAACTTGTGCTAGTTTGCTATCAAACTCTGGAGGGCCATTATGATCACTGGGGACCATCTACATGAATAGCAGCTATCAGAAAAATGGATAATCAGATTTGCCTAGTATAAAGTTCATGGCATTACAGAAAGCAAGAAAGCACTTGAGAGAAATGAGATAACCCAGAAATTCCTTGATTTTCTATAAAACTAGACCATGTAGACACAGTCTATATATTTGTCTCAAATTTCAAAAATATATATATATATTTCCTATTGTTCCAGATTGTCCAAATGATATCTAAGCAGGGCAGTCCAATCTTATGCCTAATACGGACTGTCCCAAAACTGTTCAGATAAAGAAAAATGTACTGCATCCCAAGTAAAACAATTCCTAATGGTTAGAGATAAAAAATGTTGCTGTCTCTTCTCTCTTCTGAACTCTTTCCTCACAAAGAGCAACAGCTATCTTAGCAATCAGATATTTACTAGTTCCAAAAATTCTATGCAGAGACATTATGTATATATATATATATATGTATGTATGTATGTATATATATGTGTATATACACACACACACATATATATACATATACATACATGCATACATATAGATATATGTATGTATAATCTCACATGCCCCTCTGATAGAATATTCTATGTATATATATACACATACATATATATATATGTATATTCTTGATAGAATATTCTATATAGATATATATGGAATATACATATACATGCATATACATCTATACATATGTACGTGTGTGTGTGTGTGTGTGTGTGTGTGTAACCTTACATGCTCCCTTGATACAAACCTGTTTCTAAAAGAAAAGGAGGAGAATTAAGAGGAAAAACAGTAAGACTGATAAATCAGTGTGGAACCATGTAAATGGTTTTTGAGGCAGTGCAAAATGGTGGCTAGAGCAATGGAACTGGAGTCAGGAAGACCTGGTTTCAAATCTTGTCCCAGATGATGACTTCCTAACCACGTAACTCTTCTAGACACATCACTTAACCTTTTAGTAGATGCTCACTTTCCTCATCTTAAAAACGAAATGCTTAGACTCAAAGACTTTAAAAGTCCTTTGCCACTCCAAATCTATGGTCCTAATTCTATGGTTAAATTTAGATTTTACAGATCTGAATGATCACATGGACAGTGGATCCCACCTTCAAAATCTACATCAAAGAAGGAGGGCAGTGTTGTCCTGGTAGATCATGTGTAGACAAGTCTTCAAACTAACTTAGAGTCCCTTGCTTATCCCTGATGGATTCACACTAAAATGAGACATCAACATGGGTGCTCCAAATAGATTACTATTATAAAGGTAGAGTAAATATTTGACCAGCCATCCTTTATGTAATGCCCGTTCTGAAGCCAATAAATACAATCTAAAGTTATACTTTCTTGACAACATTAGTGCTATATTAATAAAAACACAAGCAATAGTTCTTGGGAAAGGATGATGAGAAGAGGGGGAGTTAATATGAAATGCCAATCAAATTGTACTCAACATCCTTCCATACTCTGTCACCAGGTTTCAAAGGAAAGAGAGATCAATTCTACAATCTTGACATTTCACAGTATAATTAAAACTGTATAATATCCCATACCCCAAGATCTATAACTCAAATTTTTGTTTTCAAGGGGTAAAATAAGGATATTCTATTTTTTTTTTAATGCTGTTCTCAAGTTTCTGAGACAAGTACTATTTCTCTTCCCCAGGGGTAAAAAGGAAAACATGAAAGAAACTACATAATTATAAAAGGCCGAAAGAAAACACTTTTAGAATCTTACCTTAATAAAGACTGAAAAAACTAAAATTCCCTTAGAGTTTTAGGTCTTTAACTTCATTGTCCCTCATCTTAGTACTATCTTCAGAACAAAAGAATCACTGGCACAGTGCCTGGCACATAGTAGGCACTTAACAAAGGCTTACTGATTGATGAGTGGCACCCATTCCTCCTACAGTTGTTTATCCATGAATAGAGCTACTTTGAGAGTCAATGAGAGTTGCAAATTCTGATCAGCTCTACAGAGCAAGCATTAATGGTGGACCTTGGAAAATGGATTCATATTTATTTCGTGTTACCTGGTCAGAGATGAGGCTACATTATGCATAAACAGTAAAATGGTACCTGTTTGAATAGGCCTAAGCCATGTCCCAGAGTGACAGAATGGGCATCACTGACAGGACTAAAGCCAAGTGTCAAGGAAAAAGAAAGGAATAGGGAGGGAAGAACAAAGAACAAAAGAAGTCAGGAGTAAAGAGAAGTCTCATGATCTCAACAACATGTTTAGGAGTAACTTAGTATTTCTGCTGCTGTGGATTCCCCACTATTGCTCATGGAAGATCCCAAAGCACATAGGAACTTGAAATTAATCTTAATCTTACAAAAGTGGATTGGAAACTCCCTTCAATTCCCCATACCATCACATATAATATCTCTTTTATGGGCCATATTTCTTACACTGTATGCGGCACTCTGAAATAAGGAATAGCACAGCTTAGGCAAGTGACCACATCAAAACAATAACCAAGAGAAACCAGAACAAAATGTGTCTTTTGAAATTAGTCCACACCTACCGGAACTTGAAATGGCTGCAGTTTTTTCTTTTCTTTTGACAATTTCCTTCCCTTACTTTGAAGTTTTGCTTTGGCCCACACTGACTGGCACCTCTCTGAGGGTCTTAAAAAGTCTGTGGAAGACATGATTGAGTACAAAAAACAGGGAATGCAAGACTGAGCTCACTGTTTTGGAAAAACAAATTATTTTTATAAAGTAGAACTAGAACATAGGAAAGATTGGGGTGGGGGGGAATCAAAGGTCAAAGACCTCATGAAAATCTGGGAATGTTTTAGACAGATGATTTGGTATAGATGGAAAGATATCCTTTCCTTGCCTTTACTTTTGCAGGTCTTCATCAATCTCTTCTCTTTATGAGATCTAAAGCTGCCATTTTGGAGAAAGGTCCAATCTCTACGAAGGGGATTATTCCAAATGCATGTGTTGGGCTGGAGTGATGATTCTGACTTTGAACTGTTACTGCATTGGAGTGACCTTGCTGAGTTGTGGTTAAGGGATTTGGTTGTCCCCATCTGCACTTGGCAGTGACCGCTGCATGAACAGTCCAACTTACACCTGGAGGGCAATTGTGAATGCCATATTTCCTTCGTGCTAAGCATGCCAGTTTCATCATCCCCTTCTGAAAATGCCCAATTCACATAGCCACCTCCTGCTCTCAAACTGTCTGTCCGGCAAGGAAGTGAGGTCACTTTCACCGATTGGGGGATAGAACAGCTAGTCGGCAGAAGGTGATCTCCATTGTTTTTCCTCATTGATCTATTTACAGCAGGATTAGACTGCTCATGGGAGTCTTCAACTGACTCTTTATCAACAGCGGATGACATCTGACAATTCAGATAAAAAGGACAAACCTTCTGATTGGCATGTGATTCCATTGCCAACCAACCCAACCCAGGCTCAGCTGCAGGTTTTGGAGGAGATATAGCCATGTCAGTTTCTGCCAAAAGAGAAGTCCTTGTTGGACTGGGAGAAACCAGGAGAAACTGACTAAGCTTAGGAGGAGATTTGCTGTCAAGAAACACAGTAACTGGACCATTTGGCGTTTCTTTCTTTTCCCGGTCCTCTTCTTCTTGACTGTTCATGATCTCTACAAGGGAACTCATCTGCCTTCCAGAAAGGTGGTGGCTTCTCATCCGGCTCTGTAACAAGGACTGGGGCATACTGTAATACTGACAGTTCATCTTCCCAGAGTTTTCCAAGTTGTTCAGCATCCCTGAGCAGATGACATTGCTCCAGCTATGGGGGCGTTTTCTATAAGTAGCATGTGTTGAGCGGACCAACAGGGCTTCCTCCAGTTGCAGGGTGTCGACAGCTGAAAGTACTTTCAATGTATCTACAGTCAGGGCAGAGAGATCCTGCAGGTGTCCCACATGGCTGTCCAGAGAGAGCAAAGACTCCTTTATGTAGGACATTCTCTCATTCACTTCTTTAAGTTGGAAATCCACTTCTGTAACCCTGGAAGGTGGAGGAGGGGAAGAACACCAACAAATAAAACAAACCACTACAAAAAAAAAAAAGGGCTGTGACCACCTGGTTTTCTTTCAATCTAGTGGATACAGTGCTCAACTTGGAGTCATGAAGGTTTGAGTTCAGATCCTGCCTCAGACACTTACTAGCTGTATGACCCTGAACAATTCACTTAACCTCTGAGCCTCAGTTTTCTCATCTGTAAAATGAAAGTAACAATAATAATATATGTATATTACTTATAAGTGATATAATAACAATTTATAATATTTACATATTTGTATATATTATATATGTGTGTATATATATGTATATATTTATATAGTGCTTACTCTATACCAGGTACTATGCTTTAGAATTATTATCCATTTTATCTCGGAATATAGGTGCTATTATTATCCTCATTTTACAGATGAAGACACTGAGGCCAACAGAGGTTAAGTGACTGCCCAGGGTCAAACAGCTTGTAAATGTCTGAAGCCAAACTGAACTCAGGTCTTCCTGACTCCAGGCCTGGTGCTTCATCCATCATACTACCTGGTGTCCTATTAAAGTCCTTACATCAGAGAGTTGTTGTGAACATTAAATGAGATAGCATATATAAAGTACTTTGCAAACCTGAAAGTGCTATAAACATGCTAGATATTAACAATAATAATAATAATAAAGTAATGAAGACTATTCAAAATAAGTAAATTGATTCTGAAACAATAAAATCCCAAATGTCAAATAATTAAGAAAAATAAACATGAGTAATGAATTATGGTAGGGGGAGTTGTTTTTGAGAGTTAGTTTGACCAAGTACTCTCTCTTGTTTCCTTCTTTATTTGTTCCCCCTTTCAAAATAATTTCTTTATTACTTCAATTAACTTGCTGTCTGGAACCTTAACACTGTGGATAGTCTTATACATTAATTTTTTCAAGTCTTTCCTACTCCTGATTATCCCAAAGTTCTCATGAATAGAAAAGAATCCATTTATTTCTCATGCCTAGGAGATTGGTAAGTAATTATTAGGGAAATAAAAATGAAGATCGTGACATTTGCAAATTTTACTGTACTCTAACTGAGTTGAGCCCTTCCTATAACTCTTTTGTCATAAAACTGAATTTCCATACTTAATAAAAGCTTAATAAATGTCCCCTGGTCCTACTAGTAAGAGTAGAATTGGGGGGGGGGGGGGGGGGGGGACAGAATATGGGAAAGGAAGGGTTGTTTGAAAAAGAAATACACACCACAGACAGACACAAATCCCCTTCCAAGAAATACACTTAATTAGTGCCTCTCTATTCAGGGTACTGTCTCCTGCAATTCAAAACCAGTACAATATGAAACCCAGTTAATGGAGACTCATTAAGTCCCATTAGTAGCAGACGTACTTAATGGATACAATCAAAACCATCAACTCTTCACAGCCACAGATAACATGTACAAGATAGACCTGCTAGAGGGATAACTTGGTTACCCTTACAATGTATTCTGCTTTTAGAGACATTTATATTTAAAAGCTCTGATGTCCTGTGAAATACATTTTAGTTAGACTAGCATATCCCAGATGTATTAATTAAATACATCTCTTCTTTTATTTGAGTCAATGCACTATTAAGGTAAGCCTTACTGATATTCTAAATGTTTATTCTTGTATTTATTTTCAACCCTGCCTCAGGGGGATCTCACCTAGTGGCTCGTTGTATTTACTTTGGGAAAGCCACTTCTTCTCTCTGTACCTCTCTTTTTTTTTTGTTTTAAAAAATATGAGTAAAATAGCTCACCTAAGAATTCTGCCAGTTTGCATAACTTGCTAAAGAAATGACAATGACTAAAGTCACTTATTAACCAAGAAAATTAATACTGGGTCAAACACCCAGAGTCAAAAGGAAACTTGTGAGCAAAATGATGATAGGCCTAGTGAAAAATTTAATAAACAAAGTGGCCTAGTTACAAATCCATGACTTACCAGCTTCATATAGCTATATAGATGACTACTTCCTTCCAGCTCTCAATCTGTGATCCTAGGATCCTAAGATTTCTACTTACCCCAAGATTTTTTTTTTTTTTTGCAATACTATTAACGCCCAACTGCAAACAACAGCCAAGCTAAGAGAAACTGTCTGACCCATTGCCTCTTTCACTCACACTATGTTTCCCTCTTTCCCCAGTCCTTATGAACTCACAACCCAGTTCATTCCACCTCCGACAACCTCTTACTGGATACATACACATCCTCTTTAACCCTCTATTTCCCTCCCATCTCTCTTCCAAATTTAGCAAAATTACCCCAGAAATATATTCCCTTTTTCTCCTTCCCCACCTTCTTTTTGTTGTTGGTCAATCATTTTTTCTTTCATGCCCAACTCTTCATGACTCCATTTGGGGTTTTCTTGACAAAGATACTGGAATTTGTAATTTCTTTCTCCAATTCATTTTTGATGAGAAAATTGAAGCAAAAAAGGTTAAGTGACTCTCCACTTTGCTGCTGTACTCTAAGGATCATGGAAACCTTTCCATCCAAATTGCTACTGAAACATTCAATATGTTGCCTCCTTTAGAAGGTGAGTTCCTTGAGAGCAAAGACCATCTTGCTTTTCTTTCTATATCCTGAGCACTTAGTATAATGTTTTGAACATAGTACTTGTTAAATGCTTCAGTCATTCTGTCTCTGCCTCTGTCTCTGTGTCTTTGTTTCTCTGTCTCTCTCTCCCCGTGTTTCTGTCTCTCCCTGTCTCCGTCTTTCTGTCTGTCTCTGTCTGTCTGTGTCTCTTTCTCCCCACCACCAAAAGCAGAGAGTACCAAATAAATTCTTGACTTGCCTTATTGATAATTCCATCATGTAAAAGGTGAAGAAGGAACAAACAAGGGGAAATTTTATTCCCAATCTGATTCTCATTAATAAGGAGATACAAGTTATTGGGGTCATGTCAAGCAGCATTTTCTAAGTGCCCACTTTGTGCAAGGTACTGTGCTAAACTCTAGGGATATACCCAAACAAATCAAGGAAAAGAACCTATGTGTATAAAATATGTATAGCAGCTCTTTTGTGGTGGCAAAGAATTGGAAGTTGAGGGGATACCCATCAATTGGGGAATGGCTGAGCAAGCTATGTTATATGACTGTGATAGAATGCTACTGTGCTAGAAGAAATGATGAGGAGGATGGTTTAAAAAAAAACTTTAGAAGACTTGTATGGACTGATACAAAGAAAAGTGAGCAGAACCAGGAGAACACTGTACACAGTAACAGGAATATTATAAAGATGATCAACTGTGGAAGATTTAGCTACTCTGATCAAAACAATCATCCAAGCCAATTCCAAAGCATTCATGATGAGAAATGCTATCAACCTCCAGAGAGAGAATTGATGAACTCTGGGTGCAGATTGAAGCATACTTTTTTTCCCTTTGTTTTTCTTGCTCTTTTTTTTTTGCAACAGGGGTAATATGGAAATGTTTTGCATACACACACACACACACACACACACACACACACACACTCATATGTATATATGATAGGTATCATAGTGCTTGCCTTCTCAATGGGGAGGGGGAAGGACTGGAAAGGATTTGGAACTCAAAATTCTAAAAAATGAAAGTTAAAAATAAATAAATACATGAATACATAAATGTGTTCTAGGGACACAAATAAAGCAAAAGATAGTCCTATATCACAGTCTATTGAGGAAGACAACATGCAAACAGCTATGTACGGATATGATATATAAATACACATATATACACACATAAACAATACATGATACATACATATACAACATGATCTATTGCAGATGGTCTCAGATGAAAGGCATTAAGATTAAGAAGGATTGGGAAAAGCTTCTTCCAGAAGGTAGGACTTTAGCTAATCCTTAAAAGAAACTAGAAAATCCAAGAGATGGCAATGAGGAGGGAGAAGATTTTGGGCCTCTGCATCAGCCAGTGAAAATGCTAGGAGCCAGGGGATGGAACATTGTGTGAGAAGAACAACAAAAATCCCAGTGTCATTAGAGCATAGAAAAATGTAGAGAGAGGAAGAAGGAATAAGAAGAGTGGAAAAAGTAGGAAGGAGTTGTTATGAAGAGTTTTAAAGGTCAAATAGAGGATTTTCTATTTGATCCTAGAGGTCTCCACTACTGGAACTGATTGAATGGTCAGGGGTGAGGAGAAGTGGAGTGATGGACACGGTCAGACCAGCACTTTTACAAAGATCCATTTGACAGCTGAGTGGAGAATAGTTTGAAGTGGAGAGAGACTCAAGGCAGTTCGACCAACCAGCAGGCTATTGTAATAGTCTGGGCATAAGGTGAGGAAAGCCTGTATTAGGGTGGTGGCAGTGTCAGAGGAGAGGAGGCATATACAAAAGATGTTAACAAGGTAGAAATGATAGAACTTCACAATTGATTGAATATGAGAAGTGAGGCAGAGTGAGAAATTGAGGATGACGCCTGGAGTTTCAAGCCAGGATGAGTGAGAGAATGGTGATACCCTCAGCAACAAAAGGGAAGTGAGGAAGGTTGGAGGGAATAGATAAAGGGTTCAATAGGAGTGGATGTGATAGAAATCTTGTAGTCAGAGGAATAACCACTCCATAATCAGGTTTGTGATAAAGGAGAGGAATTCTGGAATAGTCTGACACATACATAGTCTGATTTCGGGAAAACAGATTTTGAAAAGTACATAGGAAAGATACATAGGATTCCATGCACTAAAATGCTTTGGGGAAAGTTGGCATGAGAGGGATAAGATGCTTAAACGTAACTTTTTCTTAAAGATAAAAAGGGAGACAATTCCAAGGAGGAATAAAATGAGATTTGTCTAAAGAAACAAGGAATTCATCAACCAACACAGATTTTTAAAAGAAATATGCAGAGGACAGAAACACCACCAGGTAGTAGAAGATGAATATAAAAGTGTGGCACGGTCCTGTAAAAATATATGGTATAATGGAGCAAGCACTGGTTTTATAGTCAGGAAAAAGTGAGTTCAAATCCTGCCTTGGACACTAACTATGTTACCCTGGGCAAGTTAACCTTTCCTCCTCAGATTCTTAATTTATTAAGTAGTAGATAATAATAGCACCTCACCACAAAGTCATTGTGCGGCTTAAGTGAGATCATATATGTAAAACACTCTGTAAACCTTCAAGTGTTATCTAAACGCTACCTGATATTATTATTATTACAACCTCAGGACTTAAAAAACACTGTTGGTAATGTTTGAAAAATCACGAGAAAGAAGAGAGGTGCCATAAGAATAGGGAAGAGAAAATTTTGTCCCAATTTTCAAAAAAAGGGAAGAAAACAGTCTTCAGACCATAGGCCAGTAAGCGTGTATTTTTTTGTTTTCAGTTCCTGGGAAGATTCTAGAATAGACCGTTAAAGAAATTGTTGGAGAGCATCTTGGGTAGCTGTGATTACAAAGATCCAAGACAAATTCATTAAGAACAAGTCACAACAAACTAACCTCAATTCCTTTTTTTTGACAAGAATACTGAAATACTAGATGAGGAGAATGCTATAGATATAATTCACCTAGATTTTAGGGAAGTTTTGGGAAGGAAATTCCATGGTATTCTTGTATAGAAAATGGAAAGATCTGGATTAGATGATAGTACCATGAGAAGGATTCAAAACTGGTCAGATGGCCAGACTCAAAAAGTAGTAGTTGCCAGTGGTTCTAGGTCAACATGGCAGGATGTCTCCAGTGGAGGCACCCCCAGGGACTTGTGCTTGGTCTTGTGCTGTTTAAATTTTTATCAATGCCTTGGATAATGGCACAGTTGTTATATATCCATCAAATGCACAGGTAACAGAAAACTGGGAGGGATAGATAACACATTCAATTAGAGTCAAGATCCCAAAAGGATCCTGAGAGGCTACAGCACTAGATTACATCTAACAAGATGATGTTCAATAGGGATAAATGTCAGATCTTTGTACCTGAGTATAAAAAAAAAATCCACTTCATAAATATAAAATGGGAGAGGCATAGAAAGAAATTTTTCTGAAAAAGATGAGGGAGGGAGTATCGGAGGGGAAAGCATTATGAGCTACAGGCTCAATGTAAGTCAGTAGTAGAAGCAACAATCCAGCCAAACCCTCCCAACATTCCCCTCCAAACAACTTTAAAATACCATCTCAAACAGAATTCTGAAGTAGCAAAGCCAAAAAAGATAAGACCAGAATAAGACATTTTTCCAACCTAAGACAACTTAGGAGGTCTGCAGGAGAGGTCTGTGACACTGAGGTAGGTTGACCAGCAGGGGCCTTGGAGGAGGATGCAACAGCAGCAGCAGAAGCTTCAGGAGCTGTCAACCCAGATTTAGTAACGGGTTCAGACGACTGCTCATATGAGACCCTTTATTGGCACTAGATATAGGACCTGGCATTGTTTGTCAGTTCCATTGGCATTCACAGTTCTGCATTGCTGTTCCAGGGTGAAAGAGCTTTTTCAGTCCGTCACAAGGGACCAGGGGCACTGGTTTGCAGTTTCAAGGCATAGAGGAGCACTGGAGCTTGTAAATGCAGGGGAACAAAGGTCCTTCCTTGGTAAAGATCACAGCACAGACAAGAAGAGCAGTAACCAAGCCTCTCTCCAGATCATATCACCTTGGGAGCATTAAAACTTGCAGACCTCCAAAACTAGTTCTGAAAATAACAGCATGGAAAAGTCTAAAGCTTAGACGGTGACTCTCCTCCCCCACTCCAAAGTGAGCAGAGCCTAACTTTAACATAAAGTTCAAAGTCAAGAAGCAGGCTGGAAAAATGAGCAAGCAATAACAACAAATTTGATTATAAAAAGCTACTATAGTAGCCGGGAACACAGAGACACCAAACTCAGAAGAAGCCTTAAAGAAAAATGCTAATTGGACACAAGCCCAAGAAGAATTCCTAGAAGAGTTAAAGAAAGAGATAAGGCCAGTAGAGGAAAAATGGGAAATGAAATGAGAGTGATGCATGAAAATTATGAAAAGATAAATAATTGCTTGGTAACAGAGGCACAAAAAAATTTTTTAAAAAAACACCTTGAAAAACAGAATTGGCCTAGTGATAAAAGAGGCATAAAAATTCACTGAAGAAACAAAATCCTTAAAAAGCAGAATAGGAAAAATGGAAAAGGAGGTACAAAAATTCACTGAAGAACTCCCTACAAAGCAGAATTGGCCAAATGAAAAAAGAGATACAAAGCTCACTAAAGAAAATAATTCCTTGAAAATATGGATTGGGCAAGCGGAAGCTAATGACTTCATGAGACATCAGGAAACAATGAAACAAAGTCAAAAATGGAAAAATAGAAAAAAAAATACAAAATATCTCATCAGAAAAATAACTGACCTGGAAAATAGATCCAAGAGAGATAATTTAATAATTAATGAACTACCTGGAAGCCATGATCTAAAAAAAAGAAGAAGAGAAAAGAAAAGAAAAAAAGAACCTAGACATCACATTTCAAGAAATTATAAAAGAAAACTGCCCACATATCTTAGATGCAGAGAGTAAAATAGAAATTGAAAGAATCCACCAATCACCTCCTGAAAGAGATCCCAAAATTAAAACTCCCAGAAATATTACAGCCAAATTCCAGAGCTCCCAAGTCAAAAAGAAAATATCGCAAGTAGCCAGAAAGAAACAATTCAAATATCATGGTATCACAGTCAGAATAGCACAAGATTTAGCAGCTTCCACATTAAAGGAGTGGAGGGCTTAGAATACGATATTCTAGAAAGCAAAGGAGCAGATATTACAACAAGAATCATCTACCCAGAAAAACTGAGTATAATCATTTGGGAGGGAAATGGACATTCAATGAAATAAAGGACTTTCAAGCATTAATGATGAAAAGATCAGAGTTCAATAGAAAATTTAACATTCAAACACAACACTCAAGAGAAGCACAAAAAGGTAAACATAAAAAAGAAATCACAAGGGACTCAATAAGGTTAAACTGTTTGAAATCCTATATGGGAAAATGATACATGTAACTCCTAGGAACTTTATCAGTATTAGTGCAGTTAGATGTAGTCTTCATAGATAGAGGGCATGGGTGTGAATTGATTATGTTGGGATGATCTGAAAAAAAAATGAAGGGGTGAGAAAGAGAGATGCACTGAGAGAAACAGAAAGGATGAGGAAGAATGGAAATCATCCCACATAAAAGGGGCACACAAGTAAGAGCTTTTAAAATAGGGAAGAAAATTGGTGGTGAAGAAGGCAATACTTCAACATCACTCTCATTGGAATTGGTTCAAGGAATGAAGACTATATTTCACATTCCGTTGGGCATAGAAATCTATCTTACCCAACAGGGAAGTAGGAGGGAAAGGAGATAAGAGAAAAAAGGAGGTGATAGCAGGTTTATGGTTAAGAGAGGAAGAGGTCAGAAGCAAAACAGACTTTTGAGGAAGGACAGGATAGAAAAAAGAAAGAAGAATAAATGAAAGAAAATAGGATAGAGGGAAATACACAGTCATCACAACTGTGAGTGTGAAGAGGATAAACTCACGCATAAAATGGAAATGGGATAGCAGAATGAATTAGAAACCAGAATCTAACAATGTATTGTTTATTGAAACAGAAAGATTCACTCACAGAGTTAAAATAAAAGATTGGAGCAAAAACCATTATGCTTCAGCTGAAGTAAAAACGCAAGGGTAGCAATCATGATCTCTGACAAAGCAAAAGCAAAAACAGACCTAGTTAAAAGAGATAATCAGGGAAACTACATTTTGCTAAAGGGTATCATAGACAATGAAGTAATATAAAAAGATTATAGTAAAATTCTCTGATAAAGGCTTCATTTCTCAAATATACAGGTAACTGAGTCAAATTTATAAAAATGAGCCATTCTCCAATTGACGAAGTCAAAGGATATAAACAGGCAATTTTCAGAAGAAGAAATCAAAGCTATCTATAGTCATATTTAAAAAATGTTCTAAATCACTAGTACTTAGAGAAATACAAACTAAAACGACTCTGAGGTACCATTTCACACCTATCATAAATGAGAAATGCTAGAGGGGGTGTGGGAAAATAGGTACATTAATGAACTGTTGGTGGAGTTGTGAACTGGTTTAATCATTCTGAAGAACAATTTGGAACTATGCTCAAAGGGCTATAAAACAGTGCATACCTTATGACCTAGCAAATACCACTACTAGGTCTGTTTCCCAAAGAGATCAAAGAAAAGGGAAAAGATGTATATGTACAAAAATACTTATAGCAGCTCTTTTTACAGTGGCAAAGAACTAGAAATTGAGGGGATACCCATCAATTGGGGAATGGCAGAACAAATTGTGGTATATGATTGTGATGGAATACTATTGTGTCATAAGAAACAATGAGGCAGACAGTTTCATAAAAACCTGGAAAGACCTACATGAATTGATGCAAAGTGAAGTGAACAGAACCAGGAGATCATTATACACAGTAACTGTGAAAGACTTAGATACTCTGATCAATATAATAACCCAAGACAATTGCAAAGGACTCATGATCAAAAATGCTATCCACCTCCAGAAAGAGAATAGATAAACTTTGAGTGCAGATTGAAGTATAATTGTTTTTCATTTTATTTTCCAAGCTTTTTTTTACAACATGGATAATATGGAAATATATTTTGCATGATTTCACATGTATAACTGATATGTTGGGTTGGAGATAGGCTGGATGGAGGGACAGAATTTTAGACTCAAAAAAAATTTTAATAATGTTCAAAATAACCATTTTTTAAAAAAAAATTAGTCCACAGTGTGATGAGGCAGTCAAAAAAGCAAATGTGATCTTGGGCTATGTTAAGAGAGACATAGCTTCTAAGGACAGGGTGCAAAGTGATAGCTCCATTGTACTCTGTCTCATCAGACTTCATCTGGAGTATTGTGCTCAGTTCTGGATGCCACATTTTAAAAAGGACATAGATTAAACCAGAGGATGTCCATAGGAGGGCAACAGGGATGGTAATGTCCCTCCAAGATGTTTGTTGAATCTGATAAAGGAACTGGGTATGTTTAGCCTGGAAAAGAGAAAACCTGGAGACAGAAAGTATTTGGAAGTATCTGAAGGGTTCACAAAGAGAAAGGATTAGGTTTGCTCTGTTTGGTCCCAGAGGGCAGAACCAAAAACAGTGGTAGAAGTTGTGAAAAAGCCAGTTTAGGCTTGACAACAGAAAAAACCTTCTAACCATAGGTGCTATCCAAAAATGTAATGGGCTGCTTAGATAGATACTGGATTCCCCCTCCTTAGAGGTCTTCTGGTAGAGCCTGGAGGAGCACTTCTGTATAGACCAGACATAACCATTGTGGCCTTGCCCTCATCTGCATACTGCTCAACAAACCAATGCATTCATACCATGTTTTACTGGGAAGCCTAAAAATATAAGGAGCCTGACAAAACTTTTACAACCAGTCTTCCTAATGTCTGGGTCCCCCTAAAACCTGTCATGAGGCTTTGGTGGCAGTTAAGTTTCAAGCAAAAAAGAAAAAAAAATGAAATCCTACCTTTCAGAGGTCACTCGTATCCTCTCCCCACAACTGGAATTCAGGCTCTCTGTCTTCTCACGGAAGTATTCTTTCACACATTGTTCCTCAAAACTATGAAGTTTCTTGAGATCCTCCTCACTTAGGTAGAGTTCTGAGGAAATGAGATAATATACAACATCAATCAGGTAGACAGGGTCTTTCCCCACCTTTGAAGGAAACCGATAATGTATTTGGGGAGTTATTTCTTCTGAGAACAGAGATAATGTTATTTACTAAAAGGTTTTTTTTTTTTCCTTTGGCACCTCTTCCTGGGACGGCCCATACCCACCAAGTTATGGTTTCTGCTTTGTTCTATGAACAGACAAAGTTCTGGAATACAACAGAATAACGGAGATCAGATATATACATTCTTCAATACATTCACATATCAGCATATTTCTAAAACTAAAAATTACATAATAAAAGACAAGGTGAATTATTTTGGATTGTTAAATTTTCCAGAAAGAAAAGCATAAAAATTCTACTCATCCATAGTAAGAATTTACAGGATTAATTATAAGACATTTTAAAGGAAGGAAATTCTCCATGGCTTTTCTTCATGTTAAGAAATATCAGCTGAGTCAGAAAGAACTTTGGAAGTGTCATAGCTAGTTCTTGGGGTTCCCCAACATCAGCAGCCTGGAAAAAAAGATACAGCATGTTTTCTGGTTAATGTCCACCTGGTGGCACTACAGCCCTGCGTTTAACATTAGTTACATGATTAGTAGCCAGAAGCCAGGCTCAACATGCAGAAAGTACGAGGGAAATTGTCCAGGCAAACACAACTGTACATAGCCAGAAATTTGGTGGCATGAAAATGTTCATTCATGGGATAGGGGCCCCAACCATAATGGGGCACATGCTCTGATCTAAACTTGACCCAGTCCAATCCAATCAAACAAGCAAGGAATTCAAGCTAATGACTAACACGAAATTTCTGTAGCAGCCTTAATCCACCCAACCCCTGGAGGGCAGAACTGTTCTGCAACCAGTCACTGAGTTTGCTCCATGCTAGAGCGTAACATGTGCCTTAGATTCAGAGACCTTCAAATTAACCAGAGAGGGGGGTTAGATTCTAAATGAAACAAGCAATTCCAATACTGGGGCAGAGGGGGGGTTGGGGGGGATAAGAGAGAGCAGATAGGAACAGACCTCACCTACCAGGAAGCCAAGGATCCTAGCTCTCTCTCCTTTAAACCAGAAGTTGCAGAATGAGGTCCATGTCTCATTAAAAGCCCAAGTCAGAGATTTAAATTCAAAACACCTGTAAATTACAGACTGAGCGCCTACTGAGAGTACGTTACTATGGGCAGCTAGGTGGCACGGTGTATAGAAAGCCAGGCCTAGAGTCAGGAAGACTCATCTTCCTGAGTTCAAATCTGGCCTCGGACACTTATTAGCTGTGTGACCCTGGGCAAATTACTTCACCCTGTTTGTCTCAGTTTCCTCATCTATAAAATGAGATAGAGAAAGAAATGGTAAACCAGTCCAGTATCTTTGCCAAGAAAACCTCAAATGGGGTCATAAAGAGTTGGACACGACTGAACAACATGTTGGCTAAGATGGGACTTTAGAGGGTGTCTATCCTCTAGTAATAAGAGAATCAATAGGGAAACACCATACAAAGTAATCTCATAGTAATCAATATAAAACTCAGCCACTGAGATCAGAACTTCAAATTTTATAAGCAATGTTCAATCTAGAAAGAATTTTATAGAAAAGAATTGTTGGTATTATTACAAATTAATGAGTTCATTACAAAATAATGAGTTCAACTTCCTTCTGGCCACTGAATCTGGAGTCAGGAAGACCTGAGTTCAAATCCAACCTCAGACATTTACTAGCTATGTGACGCCGGCAAGTCACTTAACCTCTATTTACCTTAGTTTTCTCAAACGTAAAATGAGGATAATAATAATAGCTACTTCTTGGGGTTGTTGTGAAGATCAAATGAAATAATATTTGTAAAGTGCTTAGAGCAGTGCCTGGGATATAGTAGTCTCTTAAAATATGCCAACAAGCATATGTTAACAAGCCTTTCTTCTTTCCTGTTGGCTCAAACACATTTCTCAACCAACTCACAGGTAGAATTGAAAGTGATTTTAGAGACTACTTGCCCAAAGTCACGTCTAAATAGAAGCCAAAACAAAACATGACCTGAATTTAATATTTACTTAATATCTATGTACATGCTGTCATTTCCCTTGCCTTTCTCTTCCCAGTAGAATGGAAGTTTCTTGTGGGCAGGGACAATTTTTGGGGGGGGGGGGAGGTGTGGAGCCAACCACAGTGCCTGGCACACAGTAGAAATTTGAATGATGTTTGTTCAACTGGATTGAATGATTGTGAAAGCTTTAAAAGGCATGTGGGGATGATCAGTTTCATTCAGGATCTATTCCTTCACTGTAAACATGCAAGGGATAAATTAGAACAATCAAAGCATCAGCCTCTATATATACACTACACATTCCAGAAGAAACACTGTAGACCACCAAACAACAGCTGTTCCTCCAACTACAAAGCAGATTTCTGTCTACCAGAGCAGATCCACTGAGATCAGAACTTCAAATCTTATAAGTAATGTTCAATCCAGAAAAAAACAGTGAGTGAGCTTTCCTAGAGACTTCTTACAGTGAGATAACTTAGCAGCCCTCAGGCTCCCAGGTTTGGGGGAGGGAAGGAATTATTCCTGGAGAGCGGTAAAACTGAAGCCACTAAAAAAGTCATTTATGTAGGGGTTAGCCTTGTAGGAGCCACATGCATAGTGGCAGACAGATCCTTGGTTCTGTGTTATTTTGTTTTGGGGGGAAGGGGAATTTCTACCCCATATACTTCAGGGGAAAGCCATTCAGGAACCAATCAACCAACAAGCATTTATTATGTGCCAGGCACTGCACTGGGCCTTGGGAATAAAAGGTCAAAAATGAAAGTCTTGCACATTCATCCTCCTACAAAGAATTCCTCTTCATTTAGCCATCAGTAATGGGTCATAACCCCACAGTGAAATAATTTGACAGATTTGCTCAGATGTTGCCAATTTCCAATCACCTTTTAACTACCCATTATCCTCCTACTATATACCTAAATTTCATCTTTAATGAGCTGTATGTCATAACTCTCATCTCACTGACTTTCATTTTTCTTTTCAAGTCAGAAAACTAGCCAATACTCACTTAATCCAACGTCCCCCTCTTCTTGGTCCAGTTCATTTGGGGCTTGGTGATGGCAGAGGCAACGGAATAGAAGGCCAATATGGCTCAATAAGATGAAAGGGGGAGGTAGCCATGGTTTCTCATGATAAGTCATGATGTAACGGTAGCGATTATATTTCCACAGCTTATCTGAAATGGCCTTCATCTGATGGTAAACATTGCTGTGAAAGGAAGCAAGAGAGCCAATTCTGACATAATTCAAGCTAATTATCTGTTTTCCAACATTTATGGGAGATCTGGTTGATTATATCCTAAAAACATCATGTCCAATGACCTTACATGTTCTCCTTCCTGCCAGTCAACCCTGAGAGCACATTAATATGGAAGATGTGCAAAGGACAGA
The DNA here is from genome assembly GCF_900497805.2 of Vombatus ursinus. Taxonomy (NCBI): domain Eukaryota; kingdom Metazoa; phylum Chordata; class Mammalia; order Diprotodontia; family Vombatidae; genus Vombatus; species Vombatus ursinus. The sequence goes on from NW_020954585.1 coordinate 39,926,815, forward strand.
AATCACACACAAAGAGGAACTATTTTAACCTTTTGGAATCCTGAACAAAAAACTACTCTCTAGTCCTCACTATGCATCAATTTAACTTAAGGAAAACTCAGCTGATTGAAATTCGTTTGGGGGGAGAGGGGAAGGTGGAGAGGAAAGTATACACCAGAGATTTGCTAAATCATTTACACAATCTTCAATATAGGAGCTACACTTACTTAGTAACCCTTTCATGAATTAATTCAAACTCCAGTGATCACTACTAATTTTATTATTTTAATGCAGTTAATTTAATGACATGAACTGCCCCAGGAGAAAAGATATTTCTTATGGGTAATAGTACGGAGGAATTTTCAATAAAATTGTCAGATGAGAGAGCTTCTTGTATAAAGGAAAATGGGAAAGGGCTTTGAGCTTCAGTTTTCTCATCTAGACAATGAAATAGTTGAACTAGATGTTTCATTTAGCATCCATTCAACAAACATGCATCAAGCCCCTATTATGTCTAATGCCCTAGCCCCTGCTTAAGGAGTTTACAATTCTGATGACCTCTGAGGTGCTTTCTGACTCTAAAATTTTATAACATTTGAGCTTCCTAAGTTAGCTATTTACCTCAATGGGACTTGAAGTCTGAACCACCTCACCTAGCACTTTATTATAAATTATTATTTGGTCCACCACTTGTTTCATGAATGCTAATCCTGTCTATTCAACAAAAGTCTGTTTCTCAAAGGCAAGAGGCATAATTCACATTTCTTTTGTAGCCTTCTCTCTCCCACTCCTGCCTGGGCCAAACTTCACAGATTCCCAGGCATGTGTTTTTAGCACAGTTCTAGGCATTGTGTCCTACTTGCCTTTATATCCCCAGAACTTAGCACAGTACCACAGCCAGTATCTAATGAATGTTTTGTTGTTGTTGTTGTTGTTGTTGTTGTTGTTGTTGTTGTTGTTGTTGAATGGTAAAGATACTCAATAAGCAGAATCATGGGATCTTCAAACTGGAAGTCCATCTAGTCCAACATTCTACCCAATGTAGAAATCTTCTCTATAATATCCAAGACACAACCTCTGATCCATGATGAAGGACTCACTCAGTACTTTACAAGGCAGTCCATTCTATTTCTGGAGATCTCTCTTCCATATACTAAGCTTAAATCTACCTTCCTATGACTTCCAGTCATTTCTTCTGTCACCCAAATCCACAGGGTAATAACGATAATGACATTAATAATAGCTAACATTCATATGGTGTTCACTATGTGCCACACATTGTGCTATGTGCTTTACAATTATTATCTCATTTGATGCTCAGAAAAACCCTTGGAGGGAAGTGCTATTATTATCCCCATTATACAGATGGGGAAAACAAGGCAAATAGAAATTAAATGACTTGTCCAGGGTCTCATAGTTAGCAATTATCTGAGGAGAGAGTTGAGTTCAGGTCTTCCTGACTGCAGGCCCAGTGCTCTATACACTTTGAGTATTGACTCTTCTTATATGACAGCCTTTCCAATATTTGAAGATAGTAATTATAACCCCCCACACATTTTTAACCAGCTAGATATTCCCTAAAACTTACCCAAATTATGCTACTTAGATATATCTTTATATCTACTGCTTGACAGACTATTTGATGAAAAGGTGAATACATCTAGAATGCTTATTTTAGGCTCCTTGCCACTGATGAGATGTATTTGTCAACCTTCAAATCATAGATTTTTATGAGGAAAAAACAATTAGTCTCATTATTGTGATCACCGTTTTAGCAACAGTACAATTTTCAGTTAAGGAATCAAAGTAAAAGATCATTGTCTCCCCTACATTGTGAATATTGAGAATTATTTTCCTATATATATATTAGGAATTTTTTTAATATCTGCTATAGATAATCAAAGAAAAATTTCAGGATCTTTTGGTTCTTAGGGTCAACAAAACAGTAGGAAAGAAAAATCACAAGATCAGTGTAAAAATTGCTCAGAGGTCAATTAGTGCAACGTATAACTGAACAATCTATGGTAATCTATGGTAAATACCCCAAAATGATCGTTCAGTCTTTTCTTGAAGAGTTCCAGTGAGGGAGAACCCTGAGGTACCCCATTCCACTTTTTGACAGCTCTAATTAAGAAAAGCCTTTGCAGTAAAGGATGGTTTCTGCTCAAAAGGCACCAAAATGGCCACCTGCATTTGAGGAGGTCCCAGGGCACAATTCATAACAGACTTGATCAGTTGTTAGAAGTAACAGGTATCATTTATCTGGTTAAGCAAGTACAGATTTTCTACATTGCCCATCCCTAATTCTTAAAACATTAAACTATGGAAAAATACACCAAATTACTTCCATACCATCATTTACCAACATATTATATTTCTTGTTTCACACCAATTCTTTTTCTCAAATCTATATTCCCCACTTAAGATTTCACATCTTCTGCTTATTCTTAGTTGAACCCTTACTTCCAATAAGTTGAACCCAATATTTCTTTTTTAAAGTGGAAATTTTTATTTTATTTTTTCTAATTACATGTAATAACAATTTTTAACATTCCTTTTTTTATTTTGAATTCCAAATTTTCCCCCTTCCTCCCCTCCCACCTCCTTGAGAAGGCAAGCAATTTTATACAGATTATACGAATGCAGTCATGCAAAACATATTTCCATGCTAGCTCTGTTGCAAAAGAAAATGCCGGCCAAAAAAAAAAAAGAGAAAAATAAAAAATGTTTAAAGTATGCTACAATCTGCATTCATACTTCATTAGTTCTTTCTCTGGAGGTTTATATTTTATATCATAAGTCCTTCAGAATTGTCTCTGATCACTATATCGCTAAGAATAGCTAAGTCATTCACATTTGATCATCTTACAATTTTGCTGTTACTGCCTACAAAGGTTTCCTGGTTCTGATCACTTCACTTTGTCTTAGTTAATATAAGTCTTCCCAAGTTTTTCTGAAACCATCTTGTTCCTCATTTCTTATAGCACAATAATAGTCCATCATAATCATACAGCACAACTTGTTTAGCTATTCCCCAATTGATGCGCATCCCCTCAATTTCCAATTCTTTGCCACCACAAAAAAAGAGCTGCTATAAATATTTTTGAACATATAGCTCCTTTTCCTTTTTTTCTAAATCTCTTACAGACCTTGCAATGGTATTGCTGAGTGAAAGGGTATACACAGTTTTTTTAGCTCTTTGGACATAGTTCCAAATTGCTCTCCAGAATGGCTGGATCAGTTCACAACTCCACCAACAGTGCATGAATGTGCTGATTTTTCTGCACTCTCCCCAACATTTGTCATTTTCCTTTTCTGTGGTGGTTCCTCAGTTGCTTCAATTTGTATTTCTCTAATCAATAGTGATTGAGAGCATGTTTTCATATGACTATAGATAGCTTTCATTTCTTCTTATGAAAACTGTCTGTTCATATCCTTTGACCATTTATCAGTTGAGGAATGACTCATAGTCTTATAAATTTGACTCAGTTCTCTATATATTTGAGAAATGAGTCCTTTATCATAGAAACTTTTTGTTAAAAAAAATCCCACTTTTCTACTTTCCTTCAAATCTTGACTACACTGGTTATGTTTCTGCAAAAACTTTTTAATTTAATGTAAGCAAAATTATCCATTTCCCATCCTATAATACTTTCTATCACTTATTTAATCACAAACTCTTCCCTTCTGCATAGATCTGACAAGTAAAATTTTCCACGCTCCCCTAATACCACCCTTTATGTCTAAATCATGTACCTATTTTGACCTTATCTTGGTATATACAGTGTAAAATGTTGGTCCATCAAGGGTAGGCCTTGAGGCCACAGGTTCCCCATCCCTGGACTCTGTATCTAGTTTCTGTCAAACTGTTTTCTAGTTTTCTGAGTAATTTTTGCCAGATAGCAAGTGAGTCCTTGTCCCAAAAGCTTGGATCTTTGGGTTTGTCATACATTAGATTACTATGGCCATTTATTATTGTGCATTGTGTATCTAATCTATTCCACTGATCTACCTACTATGTTTCTTAGCCAGTACCAGATTGTTTTGATGACTACCATTTTATAATACAATTTGAAATCTGGTACTGGTACATCATCTTCCTTCATATTTTTTTCATCGATTCCCTTGATATTCTGGATCTTTAGTTCTTACAGATGAATTGTGTTTGTTTTTTCAAGCTCTCTAAAATAATTTTTGGTAGTTTGATTGGTATGGCACTAAATAAATTAATTTAGGTAGAATTTTCATTTTTATTATATTGGCTTGACCTACTCATGAGCAATTAATATTTCTCCAAATGTTTAGATCTGACTTTATTTATGTGAAAATTATTTTGTAATTGTGCTCATATAGTTCCTATATGTGTCTTGGCAGGCAGACTCCCTAGTATTTTATGTTGTCTACAGTTATTTTAAATTAAATTTTTCTTTCTATCTCTTCCTGCTGGACAACAACATGTAGCTATTTTCATTGTCTTCTTCTGAGTTTGTGTCTCAATTTTCCCTGTCACCATAGTAACTTTCTCTGGTCAGGTTCTTTTTTGTTGTTATTTGCTCATCTTTCCAGCCTATTTCTTGACTTATTTTTTGTTGTTCAATTGTTTCAGTTGTGTCTGACTCTGTGATGCTATTTGGGGTTTTCTTGGCAAAGATACTAAAATGGTTTGCCACTTCCTTCTCCAGCTTATTTTACAGATGAGGAAAGTAAGGCAAACAGGGGTAAGTGACTTGCCCAGGGTCACACAGCTAGTAAGTACCTTTGACAAGATTCAAACTCATAAAGATGAATCTTCCTGATTCCTGGCCCAGTGCTCTAACCACTTCACCATCTAGCTGCCCCTTCTTAACATATAACTTTATGCTAAAGTTGGGCTCTGCTTCCTGGGTGAAGGGGGCACTGTCCCAATCTTTAAGTTTTTTGTGCTTCTCTTTTCAGAGCAATGTTATGCTGTAAGGGGGGTCTGTAAGTTGTCAGTTCTTTTAAGGTGATACATCTAATGATAGGTGTGGTCACTGCTCTCCTGGCCAGGGCTCTGGTCTATGAGCAACCACGAGCACTCTTCTCTATCCTGGAACTGTGACCAGAGCCCCTGTTCCATGGCAGCAGCCAGCACTTTCATTCCTTCTAACTCTGATATTGCGACTCAGGCTCCTGTTCTCCTGCGATTACAAGCAACAGTCCTCCTTTCTGCCTTGGACTTGAGACTAGGACCCCTATACCTCTGCAGGAAAGGAGTAAACACCTTGCCCCTGATCATACCACCTTGGAAAAACAGAAAATTTACACCTCCCTAGGAGTATCTCTGAAAACAGCTGCACAAAATCCCTGAAGCTTGGGACAGTACATCCTGCAAATGGGAAGCATACCCCTACCTTAACAAAGAGTTTAAAAGTCAAATAATTGGCTGGGATCTTGCACAAACCGTGAGAAAAAACTCAGACCATAGAATCTTACTTTGGTGACAAAGAAGATCAAAACATACAAACAGAAGAAGACAACAAAGTCAAAGCTCCTACATCCAAAGCCTCCAAGAAAAATGTGAATCAGTCCCAGGCCATGGAAGAGCTCAAAAAAGATTTTGAGAAGCAAGTAAGAGAAGTAGAGGAAAAACTGGGAAGAGAAATGAGAATGATGCAAGAAAATAATGAAAAACAAGTCAATAGCTTGCTATAAAAGACCCAAAAAATACTAAAGAAAATAACACCTTGAAAAATAGCCTAACCCAAATGGCAAAAGAGGTCCAAAAAGCCATTAAGGAGAAGAATGTCTTGAAAAGCAGAATTGGCCAAATGGAAAAGGAAGTCCAAAAGCTCAGTGAAAAAAATACTTCCTTAAAAATTAGAATGGAGCAATTGAAAGCTACTGATTTTATGAGAAATCAAGACATTGTAAAACAAAACCAAATGAATGAAAAAATAGAAGACAATGTGAAATATCTCATTGGAAAAACAACTGACCTGGAAAATAGATCCAGGAGAGATAATTTAAAAATTATTGTACTATCTGAAAGCTATGATCAAAAAAAGAACCTAGACATCATCTTTCAAGAAATTATCAAGGAAAACTGCCCTGATATTCTAGAATCAGAGGGTAAAATAGAAATGGAAAGAATCCACCAATCACCTCCTGAAAGAGATCCTCAAAGAAAAACTCCTAGGAATATTGTAGCCAAATTCCAGAGTTCCCAGCTCAAGGAAAAAATATTGCAAGCAGCCAGAAAGAAACAATTCAAGCATTGTGGAAACACAATCAGGATAACACAAGATTTAGCATCTTCTACAGTAAGGGACTGGAGGGCTTAGAATATAATATTCTGTAAGTCAAAGGAGATAGGATTACAACCAAGAATCATCTCCCTAGCAAAACTGAGTATAATCCTTCAGGGGAAAAATGAACATTCAGTGAAATAGAGGACTTTCAAACATTCTTGATGGAAAGACCAGAGCTGAATAGAAAATTTGACTTTCAAACACAAGACTCCAGAGAACCATGAAAAGGTAAACAGGAAAGAGAAATCATAAGGGACTTATTAAAGTTGAACTATTTACATTCCTACATGGAAAGATGATATTTGTAACTCATGAGACCTTTGTCAGTACTAGGGTAGTTGGAGGAAAAAAAATTATACATATAGCTAGCTAGCTAGATAGATAGATAGAGGGCACAGGGTGAGTTGAAGATGAAGGGGTGATATCTAAAAAATAAAATTAAGAGGTAAGAGAGGATTATACTGGGAGAAGGAGAAAGACAGAGGTAGAATGGGGTAAATTATCTCACATAAAACAGACAAGAAAAAGCTTTTACAGTGAAGAGGAAGTGGAGGAAGGTGAGAAGGAATGACTGAATCTCATTCTCATTGGATTTGGCTTATGGAGGGAATAACACACACACTCAATTGGGTATGGAAATCTATCTTACCCTACAAGGAAATGGTGGGGGGGGAAGGGGATAAGAAAGCAGGGAATGATAGAAGGGAGGGCAGATTGGAGGAGGGGGTAATCAGAAACAAACACTTCTGAGGAGGGACAGGGTTAAAAGAGAGAATAAAGTAAATGGAGGGCAAGATAGGATGAAGGGAAATATAGTTAGTTTTTCACAGTATGACTACTATGGAAGTGTTTTGCATGAATAGACATGTACAACCTGAATTGAGTTGCTTACTTTCTCAATGAGAGTGGGTGGGGAGGGAGGAAGAGAGAAAATTTGGAACCCAAATGTTAAAATTTAAAAACAAATGTTAAAAATTGTTTTCACATGCAACTGGGAAATAAGATATACAGGCAATGGGGTATTGAAATCTATCCTGACCTACAGGAAAATAGAAGGAGAAAGGGATAACAGAAGGGGAGGGGTGATAGAGGGGAGGGCAGATTAGGGGAAGGGGTATTCAGAATATATGCCATCTTGGGTGGGGGGAGATGGGGAGAAAATTTGGAACTCAAAATCTTGTGGAAGTGAAAGTTGAAAAGTAAAAATAAATAAATTAATAAATGTTTAATATTTAAAAATTTTTTTTAAAAAAATGAATTCTCCATTTTAAAACCCAATACTAAAACCTCAGTCATCCATACACTTGGGAAACTAATGTAACCAAGAGGCAATAACTTCTCATTCATTCAAATCCTCACAGTACCATTTCGGTTTGTGCTAACTATATAAAACTGACACCTACTTGAAGAAAGCAATCAGTAGATTCACCATGATGATATACTGGACAAAGAGATAAACAGCTTGAAGGAATGGAGTAATGAAGGAACCAGGAGGGCAGTTTTCGTCGCTTGCACAAACTACAAATAAAGAAAAATTTTAAAACAGAAAACATAAGTCACATTTTGGCATTTTGTAACACAGCATGATTTATCTTATGTTAACTACATATGTGACCATGAATGTGCCTTATATCTCAAAAATTCAGATTATAAACTCACATATTCCCTCATTGTTAACAACCTACAAAATTTTAATTCCTCCAAAAAACAGAAAAATGTCTAGTTACCATCTATCTCTGAAGCATAGACTTCTCCAAACATCATCCAGTATGGCTGAAATACAATATCACGAGCCAGTGTCCAAGATGGGGACTCATGTGGAGAAAGAATTGCTTTTCGCGCCACTCCAAAGCTCAAGATCACTATGGCCATCATGATCACAATGTAGAACATATTTGCTGTCTGAAAAATATAATATGGACACAACCAGCTGTGACCTGGGATAACAACTATGGTATTCATTTAAACATGGAACACGAAGTTATAACTAATAAAGGCCAACCATAGTAAAAGAAAAAAATCCATCTGTTGTCAGCATAATTGTCTGACTCTTAAACATTTGTACTTGATTTTTTTAAAATGCCTTCATCTGGGTATATCCAAAGCTGTAGCTTTTATTTTAGTGTTATTTTACTCTGAGAATGTCTTAGGTCAAAGTTGCCCACAGTCAAACAAAACCTTTTGAGAGTAAATAATGTCTGTCCTTTCTCTGTTGGAATTAAATTCATCACACCAGCCTCATGAACAAAACTAAATCCTAACTGTTCTTGGAATGGTCCTGCAGTTAATAATTCATTCAGAAGTCTGTCTTCTCCTTCCATGGACTACCCAGCTCTTGGGGGCTTAACACCTCATTAGGAATACTCAAAAAAGGCTGGGTAGAATACTAGTCAAACTGGTTCTTTTTTGTAGTACCGTTATCAGGAACTCACCTTAGGTAAATTTGTTTGGCCATGTTTTCATTTTAACTGCCAAAATGACATCTATTCCATTCACTTTATTATCACATATAAATGCCAAATTCACCAAAAGCAAACATACTAAAACCACTCTAATCCTAGATTATAAATTATATATAATTACAAATTATATGTGTATAATTAATGTTATTATAATAATTACCATAATTATCATAATATTTAATATATAATTAATTTATATGTAAATATATTTTATATATAATTATAAATTATTTAAAAAGCTGTTTGTCTCTTAGGTTTCATGCTCCTCTCTTCCATTTCAATGCAATATTATCACTCAAACCTTTCTCATCCCAGGACTAGTAGCTGCCACAGAAAGAACCAGACTCAAAAGGACATCTGAGTATACTTGGGCTCTCTCCAGAAAGAACCTAAGTTCACTCAAATAGAAAAGACTAGATGAAGGAAACTAAAAACCATTCCCACACAGTCTAGGGAAGAGACAAATAGTTGCTTTAGCTCAGAAAATGTCATGGAAGTGAACTAAAAAGAATACGGCCTTCATGTTAATATGTAAGCTTGAAGTTCATTTGTGGAAGCTTAATGGTGCCAAGGCCTCATCAGGAAGATCTAAGTTCAAATTTTGTCCCTGAAACTTTCTAGATGTGTGACTCTGGGCAACTCAATTAACCTCTGTTTGCCTCAGTTTGCTCAACTGAAAATAGGGATAATAATAGCACCTACATCAAAGGCTTGTTCCAAAGACCAAATGAGTTAACATTTATAAAATATACTTAGCATAGTGTCTGGCAGATAATAGGTGTTTAATAAATGCTCATTCCCTTCCCCTTTTACTTAGTTCAAATGTCACCTGGCACACAACTTAAGAATAATATATTCTTTTTTAAAAAATTTTTTTTATTAATTTATTTTGATTTATGAACAATCACTTCCATATGCTTTTGAGTTTAAAATTTTTCTCCCCCTTCCTCCCCACCACCCTCCACAAGACAGAGCACAATCTGATATAGGCTATACATATACATTCCTATTAAACATATTTTCGTATTAGTGATGCTGTAAGTAAAAATTAGAACCAATAGGAGGAACCACCAGAAAGAGGAAACAAAACTCAACAGCAGAGAAAAAAAAAATGGCAATTCAACTTCCATAGTTCTTTCTTTGGATGTGGGTAGCATTTTCCATCACAAGGCCTCTGGAGATGTCTTAGATCCTTGTATTGCTGGGAAGGGTTAAGTTCAGCAATATTAGTCATCGCACAATGTGCTGTTACTGTGTACAAAGTTCTCTTGGTTCTGCTCACTTCACTCAGCATCAGACCATACAAGTCTTTCCAGGTTTTTCTGAAGTCAGACTGTTCATCATTTCTTAGAGCACAATAATATTCCATTACATTCATATACCACAACTTGCTCAGCCATTCCCCAATTGATGGGCATCCTCTCAATTTCCAATTCTTTGTCACCACAAAAAAAGCTGCTACGAATATTTTTGTACATGTGGGTCCTTTTCCCATTTGTATGATTTCTTTGGGATATAGCCCTAGAAGTGTTATTGCTGGTCAAAGGATATGCACATTTTTATAGCCCTTTGGGCATAGTTCCAAATTGCTCTCCAAAATGGTTGGATCATTTCACAACTCCACCAACAATGCATGAGTGTTCCAATTTTCCCACATCTTCCCCAACATTTATCATTTTCCTGTTTTGTCATGTTGGCCAATCTGATAGGTGTGATTTGGTATAAGAGTAATATATTCTTGCTGAATATATGTCTACGGTATCCATGGAGCAAATGTTGTTGTTGTTTTTCAGTCATTTTTCAGTTGCGTCCAACCCTTCATGATCCCTTTTGGGGTTTTCTTGGCAAAGATATTAGAATGGTTTGCCATTTCCTTCTCCAGTTACAGATGAGGAAACTGAGGCAAGCAGGATTAAGTGATTTGCCTAAGGTCACACTAGTAGTAAGTGTATGTGGCCGGATTTTAATTCAGGAAGATTAGTCTCTTCCTGATTTCAAGCCTAGTGCTCCATCTACTGCGATGGAGCAAATAATAATTAATTACCCAAAGTATATATAAGCTAATCTTAGGGCTATGTGAAACCTGTTCAAAAACTGGACTATTCCCCATAAATGGTCAAAGGATATGAACAGGTAGTTTTCATAAGAAGAAATCCAAAATATTAACAACAATATTTTTAAAAATGATTCAAATGTCTAAGAATTAGAAAAATACAAATTTAAGCAACCCATCAGATAAGCAAAGTTGGCAAAAAAAAGGAAAATTACAAATGTTGGTGTAGCTATGAATTGGTCCTTCCATTTGGAAAAGCAATTCGGAACAACGTCCAAAAAGATATTAAACTGTACATACCCTTTGAGCTATATATTCCAAAGGGATACAAGAAGGGAAAAGCTCCATCTGTACAAAACTTTTGTAGCAGATTTTTTTCTTTATGAAATCAAAGAACCAGAAACTAAAGGGGTGCCTGAGGTTACCCATCAATTGAAGAATGGCTGAACAAATTATGCAAAAGAATGAAATGGAATACTACTGTGCTATAAGAAATGGTTGAAAGAGAAGATTTCAGAGAAACCTAGGAAGACTTGTATAAACTGACACTGAGTGAAGTGAAAAAGAAAAATCAAGAGAATAATTTACACAGTAACAACAATGAAAGACAAATAACTCTGAAAGACTTAGGAACTTATAGGAAAAATGATTTATTATATTGTTTGCAAAAATTAGTATACTATTTAAATCTAACCTTAAGTGATTAAAAAAATGTCCAGGGCAGCTAGGCGGCGCAGTGGATAGAGCACTGGCCTTGGAATCAGGAGGACCTGAGCTCAAATTCGGCCTCAGACACTTGATACTTACTAGCTTTGTGACCCAGGGCACGTAACTAGACCCCATTGCCTCACCAAAAAACAAACGAACAAACAAACAAACAAAAAATGTCCACACCCAGAACTTCCCCTGATTCCAGTAATTCTCTAGGAATGCTAGAGATAGCTACATGGTATTTTGGGTTTCCCCAGGTCCAGAATCCACCCAAATCATTCTTGTTTTGGGTTTCCACACCCAGGGCTTGTAATGGGTCCACCCAAGATTGTGTTTTGGTCTCCCTTATGTGGTTGCCTCCTGTGGTTCACCTTCAGGTTCCCTTGTTTAAATTCTACATAACATAAACTTTCCAGAGCCTGTAGGAGAGGAAGTCACACCAGTAATGAAGGTTGATGAAGGTTATTTTGTACAAATAAACAAATGTAACCACCTCTCTTTCAGGAGGTGGGCAACCCTTCATCACTGGTCCTCTGGAATGATGGTTGGTCGTTGCATTGATAGAGTTGTTGTTCATGAGAACAAACCCCCAAATCTGAAATAATTTTAGAAAAAAATTTACTAAGACATTCGATAAAGGAGAATGGAGGCATGACTCTAAGATACAGAATAAGACATACATTTTTGGACATATTGGAATTGATTTTGCTTAACTATGCATATTTGTTTTAAGGGTTTTGTTTTGTTTCTCTTTCTTTTTTTTAACAATTAGGGGAGGTGGAAAGGAGAGAAAATAATACCTTTTAATTGAAAAAAAAAATCTTATAAAGAAAGAAAAGTCACTGGCTATGGCCAGAGAATACTCACCATCTTCCCAATCATGGTTAAATATGGACCAGCATGTTGATTCACAGCAAGGAAGTCCAAGAGTCTTGAGTACCAGAATATGATATCTATGCAGTAAATTAACCTTCCAGCTGTTTGTGTGGGGGGATCAGCCCATCGAAGACCAAAACCAATTGTGAACAAGCTGATGGCAATAGTTTCTATTAAATTCCAGTATTCATTAATCCACACCTTCACCTTTTGGGTGAATTTCCCTGGTTCTGAAATAAATATCTAGAGAGGGAAGAGAGATAGGAAAGGTTAATGGAACTATTGAATATCAATCAAGAGATCCTAGGATCACAAATTTAACAACTGGAAAGGAACTCATTAGTCATCTAGTCTAACCCCCTCATTTTACCTATGGAAAGAAAATGATGCCCAGAACTGGTTTATTGAAGTCATACAGTTTGAAAATAGCATAATTAGGATCTGAACCCACTTCTGACTCTCCAACTCCTGTACTCTTTCTCCTCTACTGTACTGATCACCTATCCTATCTCTAGGTATTTTAGGGGTCAAAATTAATCTCAATGTATGGACCATATATGAGACAGGAACTTACCTACAGCAAAGGTTCAATAAATGTGTTTTGATATTGTTGAAAGTAACAATGATAAGAAATGTTTTGGTAAAAAATTTTGTGAATATAATGTCAAGTAAAAAACATGGAGCTTTTCTAGCCATCATTGACTCTAAAGCAACAAAAAGCAACAGAGAAGAATTTTTTCCCACACTAAAATATTTGTCTTCACTCAATAAAAGCCAAATTCTAATGGTAGACTTAAATGAAGCATTAAAAAAAAAAAACAACTCTGAACTTACCACCAAAAAGAAAAAAACAATAAACATTTCCAACAACGAAGTCGGCAGAAAAAGAAAAGTGTACATGAATCTAAGAATCTCTATTAGTTAGGATTGTGTTTTGTTTTGTTTGTAAGTATATGATCCATTCAAAAGCTATTTTCAAAGCTATCATTCTCGTCTGTTTCCTTCTGAACTTCCTTTGGTTTTCTTCTGTGCATTTTTTAAAGAGGTATACTTTTTTTTTTAAGCTTGAAAGAATTTTGTTATAATATGACTACATTTTTAGAAACCTCGTTCTCAAACTACAGGAATCGTAAGTGAAAAGGATCATGTCTGTTTTCAGTAGTAATTTAGTATCGTGGGAAAAGAAATGCTCTGAACATAGAACATTTAAAGGCAGAGATGATTAGGAGGCTCGAGGTGGAGAGATGGGTTTTTGCTATTTGAGGCTTATTAGTATCTAACTAAAACAGATCAAAAGTTTCAAATAGCTCAGAAATACCATATCTCTGATCATAACAGTTCTTTCCTACTGAAACACTACATCTGACCTTCAAACCCTGGGCCCCTCATTACTCTACCAGTTCCTCCCCTGACTTCATGTATCTCCCTACTCAATCTGAATTCCATTGCTAGCTTCTTTGAATTTTTTCCTGGCCTGTCGTCACAATCTTTAATCCTAGATTCCTCCCATTATCTTTTTTTTTCTCTGTTCCCAGTCTCAGGTTGCCTTCTTGAGAAACCCAGTTCACTGAGATCATATCTTGAAACTATGCCCAAAAAGTTATTAAACTATGCATACTCGTTGCTCCAGCAATTCCAATAGTAGCTTCTACATGCAAAAGAGATAAAAGAAAGAAAGGACTTAAATGTACAAAAATATTTATAGTAGCTATTTTTGTATAGGCAAAGACTTTGAAAGGGAGGCAATGCTCATCAAATAAGGCATGACAACAAATTATTCTACCTTGCTACAAGAAATAATGGAGAACAGTTTAAGAAAGATTTATGTCAGCTCCTGCAGAGTTAAGTGAGCAGAACTAGGAGAACAATTTATTCAACAACAACATGATTGTAAAGACAAACAATTTTGAAAAACTTCATAAATCTGATCAATGCAACAACCAACCAGAATTTCAGAGGACTCACAACAAAGCACGCTACCCACCTCATGATAGAGAAGTAATGGCCTCAGAGTATAGATTTTTTTTTTTAACATGACCAATGGGGGAATTTATTTTGCTTGACTATACATATTTGTAACAAAGGGTTTGTTTCTCTCTTTTTTTTTCTCAAGGGGAGAGGATAGGAGAGAGAGAAGTTGATTTTTCAATAATTAAAAAGATAACAATTGAATTAAAAAACACAGATTCATGCTATTGAACTTCACTTGGTCCCTTGCTTTTTTGGGAGGAAGGATAAGGTGGGGTCTGTACCTGTGATAACATTGCTATAGAGAATTGCTGTATAAAGAAGGCATTATTCACTGAGGAAATCCTGACATATTCCCCACAGTAACTATTTCAAACTTTTTCTATTCTCCTCAGGCTCTCAAAACTAACCTCATCCAGGCCTCTCAAACTCAACAGAAGACATTATCTTTTACTTCACTGTGATTACTAAGGTGATCCAATGGGAGCTGATCAAGGTCTCCCTTTCAAACCTTAAAACTTCTATTGATACACTCATTTTTTCCTCCTTCCAGAAGGTCTCATATAAACATGTGGTCTCTCTTGTTCACCGAGACTATCGATTCTAATACAAGATCCCATTATCTTTCACCTGGTCTTATTACAATATCCTCCTAACATTTCTCCCATCTGCATTCCATCCTGCACACTCATCACGTCACTTCCCTGCTCATGAAACATCAGTGACAAGTTGCTGACTACAAAAGTTAAGTCTCAACTCTTTAGCTTCATATTCAAGACCCTTTACCATATGGCAGCAGTCTTATCTCATGTTATACAGCTTCATATACCCTGCTCTAGACAAATAGAATACTTGTTGTTCCACGAACACATCTCAGGTTTTTCTATCTTTATACCTTCAATCGTGACATGATTGTCTGGACTGCTCTTTCCACTCCCATTTCTATCTGGTGAAATCTGACACACTGCAATATCCTACCCAAATACCGCCTCTTTAAGGAGTATTCCATGACTTAGAAGTCAGACATGATATCTTCTTCTCTGTAGCTCTTATAGAATATTGTTGGCATTTCTCTTATTCCCTACATTATGCTCAATTCAATGTGTGTTTGATCCCCCCTTTTGAGACTATAAGCTCCTTGATCACAGAACCATGTCTTATTTGCATTCATATCCTCTTAAGGTCCTAGAATACTGTTTTGAATATACTAGGACAAGGTGAGCAATAAATCTTTGTTAAATATGCCAATGAATGAGTTACAAATCATCCTCACTATAATTTTTTTTATATTAATGGAAATCTATTTTCTGTCCTTCCTTTTCCTGCCACATTGGGGAAAAAAAAATACCTTGTAACAGCTATGCAAAGTCAAGCAAAACAAATTCCCTCATTAGCTGTGTCCAAAAAAAATTATGCATCATTCTATTCCCTGAATCCATCACCACTCCACCAGGAGGTAGACAATATGTTTCATCCACAGTCCTCTGGAATCATGAATGATCACAGCATTAGTCAGAGTTGTTAGAACTTTCAAAGCTGTTCGTAGTTACAATGTTGTTGTTAGTGTACAAATTGGTCTTCTGGTTCTGCTCATTTCTTCACCATCAGTTTCTAAAAGTCTTCAAAAGTGTTCAACGTACAAAACTGATACTATAACATAAATTTTAATTTTAACTTACATAGTGTATTAGTGAATAGGAAATAATTAGTAAGTCACAATCAATCAATGACTTTTGTTACAGATTGGGACTCTCACAAGAACCAGTACTAGAAAATGCATCTGTCATACTATGTTATTATAGTTGATCATTTATCATAACTAAATCTACCATGTACTATTATTATAAGCCATCTGCTGCTCTGTAGAATGAGCTTTATTATTATAACAAACCCTTTATTATAATGACAATCACCATGAAATTTTACCTGAATGATATAATGCCTAACAAATGGTGAAATAAGACTGTAATAAAGTAATTTTCCCCAAAGCCTCTAAGATGACAGTATAGACATGGATCTCTCCCTGTCTTATTTCCCAAAAGAGATAGTAAGTTCCAGTACAGCCAATAACAAACAATATATCTCTAGTATTGAAAAACATATCTGCTTAGTAATACTGAACAAGTTGTCTGAAGGAAGAAATAAATGAAACTAACTTTATGAGATTTAAGACCTAGAAACATATGTTTCCTGAAACTTTTTAAGAGTAGAGATCATAATTATGTCTGATGGTAGTTGCACGTTGTAAGCTTGTTGGGAAAACACAACTTTTTTTAAAGGCAAATTGAATGGTTAATGTGGAAATATATTTTGCATGACTTCATACACATAATGGGTATTGTATTTCTTGCTTTCTCACAATGTGTGCAGGAAGAGTAGAAGGAGAGAGAGAATCTGGAACTGAATATAATTTTTTTTTAAAGCAAGTTGAAAACGAGAAAGGAATACTTGTTTTGTTTCTGCAAAAAGGGCCCTGGGGAAATTTTAGTTTCAATCAACAAGGTATGTGATATAACCTTTGGAAAGCTATAAATGAACTCACACACTACCTAACTTCTGCTACTTGAGCAGCACTCACATCTGTGAACTGGAACAGATAAGAGGCAAACATAAGAGAAGTCAAGTAATGGCAGGCTGTAACAATTACTATAAAAGGGAATGTGTCTAAGCAGTCACAAATAGTAGGCAGGTCTATTAGCAGTTCAATGATGTGAAATGTAAGAAGCAATCTTCCTTCCCATCCCCCAAAGACCATAAATGGGAACAATAATAAAAAATTTCTGTAGAAGACAATGGCCTTAGAATTCCCTAAGGATAACAAGGAGCTGGAACAATCAGATAAAGATGAGGGAATTTTATTCTGTAAGAAGCTACCCTTCATATAGTAGCCACCACAGGTTAGAAATCAGACTGAGAAGACAGCTACATTCCATTCCTTGGCAGAAGTGAGAGGTGCATGAGTATGGTATATTGCACATACTTTCAGCCATTTTTAACGTATTGGTGAGTTTTGCTGATTTTTTTCCTTTTTTGTCTTTAAAATATTATTTGTTGTAATTGCATGACTCTCTGGAGAGAGAAGGGGAGAGATACTAAGGGACATTTTGGTAATAATTTTTTTTTAATTTCAAAAATTAAAAGAAATCAAGTTAAGTACTTTCATTTCATTAATGGGGCAGCTAGGTGGGGCAGTGAACACAGCCATAAGCCTAGAATTAGAAAGAACTAATGGCCATGTGACCTTGGGCCATTCACTTAACTCCAGTTTGCCTCAAGTTTCCTCAATTGCAAAATAGGCATAATAATAGTACCTACCTCAATGGGTTGTTGTAAGGACCAAATGAGATATTTCTAAAAGTGCTTAGCACAGTATATAGTAGGTGATCCCTTCCTAGATAGATATACACACACATATATATATACATACATGCATACGTACGTGTATGTATGTGTGTGTATATCCCATTTTCCTTTAAAAAGGGCCGATTTCCTCCACCAAAACAAGAGTTTATAGAAAGGGGTAAAATGTAAGAACTCACCTCCCTGACTTTCTCAATGGCAGTGGTAAAAATATAGATAATAACAAGCCACTCTTGCACTGTGGGCCGAGGCTGCATCTCCACCAATACGGTATACGTGAAGAGCATGAGAAATGCCAAGTATGCCATCTGTGGAAGAGAGATACACATACATCAGTAAGCTAGTAACAGAATTAGAAAAAGCAGACCAAGCAGGAATACCTTTAAATAACATTAGAATCAAGAATCATCTCATATTTAAAAACATAAACTGGTATCTTGGTAAAGAAAGAAAAATGGAAGAGGAAGAAAGCCTATTGGCCTTGGAATCAGGAAATCTGGGTTCAACTTCCAGCTCTAATACTTACTAGTTGTATAATCTTAGACGAGTCATTTACATTCTAAATAGAAAGCTATCATATGCTAAGTGGTAAGCCAATATGCATCATTCTGACCCTAAATAACTAATTAAGTGAGATAAGTTATGCAGAGTATTTTGTAAACCTTCAAGTACTATGTGACTATCAGCTGTATTCACTTAAGAACTGAAGGGAAGAGAGTTAAATCTGGTATGTTACTTTAAGTTGTAAAATGTGAAGGTTTCCCTCAAGAATCTTCTAGCGAATTCATTCGCTGTTTTATCAGTTCCTTCAGATTAAAATTCGTATAGTGGACATGATGAAACTGGAAGATCCTAGGTTTTGGATAAAGACAGTAACTGAAGATAAGGTTCAAAGCATCTAGCTGTCCCTCCCACCACCACCACCATTCAGTCTCCAATGTCAAAGTCTCCGTGGAAATCCCTTGGGTAACCTAGGAAGCAGAACTGACAAGGCTGGAGTTGAGCTAAGTAGCAGTGACCATTGGCTTCCCCAAAACAGACGGTATCAGTGAGTAATACAATGGTCCTGGGCTTTTCTTTGAGATTCAAACACCATCACTGCCACCACCTTCAGACACACATATTCTAGACACTGGACCAAACAAACAAACTGTAAAAAATGAAATATATAAGCATTATAGGTGTTAATCTTTGGTATACTTTACTATAATATTTCCAAGTCAGACAGTCCTGTTAGCTATCTATTCTACCAAGCCATCCTAATTTTGGCTGCCTATTTTGCATGCTTTTGAAAACATCTATCTTAAAATTATTAATTATGATTCTTAAAATCAATTATTTAAATTACTGAAATCAGAAGATTTTAAAAAACTGTCATTAATTCATGTCACTATCATTAATTCAGAAATGGAAGGGCCTATAGAAACCATCAAGTTCATCCTCCTTCATTTTACAGTTGAGGAAACAGACATTGAGAGTTTAAGTGACTTACATAGGTTTGTAGAGAGGCAAGGTCTTCCTCATTCCAAATCCAGTTCCCAAGCCACCATACCACACTTCCTCTCAACTATGTACTTTACTTATGTATGTGTTTACAATTAGTCTCCTTTCCAATCTTTATTTTTTTTTAATTCCCAAGTAATGCTGTATTAAGTAGGATTACTTCTAAAGTTAGTATATTCCCGGTTTTACACATTGCAGAGATGCCAATATAGTTGTTTTCTTTCCAAATCTAATCTTTCACTGTATTCTGAGATGTGTCTAAACAACTCCATAGCTATCATCTAAAATATATGTGTATTATTTTCAAACAATATACTATGTTTCCAAGACAGGCAAGGTATGATTATAAAGTAACAGCATTTCACTCCTTGTCCACTTCCTCACTAGTTTTCATACTGCCACACTCTTTCTTCCCCTTCTCTTCCTTTCTTCCCATTTCTCCTCCCCCACAATCAAATCAATTACATCATTACTCCTGGAAAGGATATACCAATCGACTTCCCTATAGTTCTACTCACCATCCCTATAACTTTCTAAATCAAAATATTCCCTCCCTGATGCCACTCCCTTTTATGTATTGTCTCCCCCTATTATGATAGAAGCTCCATAAGGGTGTAGACTGCCTTCAATTTTGTATTAGTATCCTCAAAACTTAGCACAGTGCTTGGTAGATACTTAATACATGTTTTCTATTTATTTCAGATAGAGGCCTGGCCTGGAATTAGGAAGACTTAAATTCAAAACCTGCCTCAGACACTTACTAGCTGTGTGACCTTGGGCAAGTCACTTAACCTCTGTTTGCTTCAGTTTCCTCAGCTGTAAAATGGAGATGAATAATAAAACCTACCTCCCAGCATTGTTATGTGGATCAAATGAGATAATAATTCAAAAGCACATATGTTAGGTATCATTATTATTCATACAGATGTTTAAAGTAAACATGTCCAAGCTTACCCAGATAAAGGAGTATGGTCTTTCAAAGGAGTCACACTGAGAGGTTATCCCCTTATACCAAGGAAACTCCCATGACTCAAAACATTTTTATAACTCCCTCTTTGGGAATTGTCTTTGAAGTTGACTGGATAATCTTGAATATTCTCAGTGGCAGCAAACCTTGATCCACTTAGGGTGGATTTGATTTTTTGGTACAATAAAAAAAATTTGGAAGCAGTAATTTTAAAATATTCATTCATTCATTCATTCATTCATTTGTTCAATAGAAGGAGTGAACAAGTTACGTGGCATAGGTTTCTAACAAAACCTACAACAAGCAGACTGATAGTTGCTGTGTGTAGCTCGTAAATATCTCCAACGTGCATGTTCCAAAGATACTAGGAGAAATGTCTGAACCACTGAAATAAACATAGGTCCTCTCAGGTTCACTATTGGGAAGGGAAGAGTATTCACTGAACATGTTTAAGTTCTGTTGTGATTATTAGAAAAAGCATCTCGTTATTTTTATTTTTTTGCCATGCCTTGATTATAGGGCACTTCTATTGAGGAACTTGTTCTACCAATGCATATCAGCAACCTTTCTATAACTTAAGAATTTTAGAGAGCTCCATGGGCCCATGAGAGATTAAGTGACTGTTCCATGGTCACATAGCCAGTGTGGAGCATATCTGGGACTTGAACCCAAGACCTCCTTATGAGGAGGCAAGCCCCCTACTCACTTCAATACATGGCATTCTCACTGATTTAGAAAACTAGGTAAATTAGAAAATGGTTTTATGCATACCTGTAGACTGCAAAATTTCTATTTTCTCAGTATCCATCCAAAATAGAATTGTATCTGTTTACTGAAATTTTGACTTTTTAAAAATACTATTACCTTTCTGTTTCTTTTTTCCAAAAATCTAAGCCAAATATAGAATTAGAATTCATATCTGACTTCTGTACACAAGGAAGAAATTAAAGTTTCAAGAATTACTGTACACAAATGCTGATTTTCATGTATATGAAGACATACACAAACTTTAGTTATTCTTAAAGTTCTTTCCATAGACTTAGAATCCTAAAAACCCTTAGAAACTTAAGCATCCTTAGAAATCGTTGATTTCAAACTTCCTTTATAGTTAGAAAATCAAGAACCAGAAAACCTAAGTTATTTGGCCAATGTCACAGAGTTTGTTTAGTGCCACAGAGAAGAAGGAAGTGGGGGGGAAAAAGCCTTTATTAAGCATTGTGGGGCACTGTACTAAGTATTTTACAAATATTATTTCATTTGAGCCTCCCAACAACCCTGTCAGGATGGTGCTATTATGAGGAAACTAAAGCAAGCAGAAATTAAGTGACTTCCTCATGGTCACACAGCTAGGAAGTGTCTGAGGCTGGATATGACTCCCGGTCTTCTTGACTCCAGGCCCAACACTCTATCCCCTCAGCCATCCAGCTACCATAACCAATCCTGTGAATCCAGTCCAGTGTTCTTTCTACTACCACTACAATATAAATCCCAATTAATCTAATCTAACATGATTTTCTCAAAAACACTTTGAGAAAACATTACATTCCAAGAATTGTAAAGTCCTCTTAGGTCATCCATAGGGCATAATACCATGGGATATAACAAGGAGTTCCTAAAAATCTCATAAGAAAGAAAGCTTCTATTTCCATTCCAGGTAGTTTTATCCCTTCCTCTCCCCTACCTCCCTACACTTATCACCATCCTCTGCAACATCATTTGAAACACTGAAAGGGTTTCCTCCCCGTGCTGACACATTCCTTTTTTCTTGAAGGAAAAAATAAATTCGCAATGCTGTTACTAGCATTTCTGTAATCACTGACTACTCCTGTTAATATGACGAGGAGCAAGGACCAACCGTGTAAAACCAGAACTTGACAATTGGAGCATTGTAGAATTCGTAGACTTTTCTGGTACTAGGAAGGCTTTGGGGCCCACGATGTGAGGCAAAGTTCTGACTATCATCAGGTTTCTCATAAGATCCCTTTTCAAAATCATAATCCTCCTAGGGGTTTAAAGAGAGAGAGAAAAAAGATGAAAAACATTTGTTTTATTCTCAGGAAACATACCATTCCACTGAATACCCAGGGACAAGAAACATCCTGAGAAGGCAATTTGCTATTCTGGAAACGAACCAATTAGTGAATCCGCTTTCCCTGTGATAATAAATCCAATTCACTTGCAAGTCATTGGTCCTCTTTGAGAATGAAGGATGCAAGACAGCTAGGTGACAACGCAGTGGATAAAGCTCTGGCCTTAGAGTCAGGAGGACCTGAGTTCAAATCAGGCCTCAGACAATTACTGGCTGTGTGACATTGGGCAAGTCACAACCCCAATTACCTCACCCAAAAAAAAAAATTCTGTCCAAGAGAATGAAGGATGAACAACAACAACCCTAAAAGAGAGGCAGCATGGCATAGGGAATAGAGATATGGTCTTGGAGTCAGGAAACCCTGAGTTCAAGTCCCACCTTTGACATATATTGGCTGTATAATCCCAGGCAAGTAATTTATTCTTTCAGTGTACTCAGTAACTCTTTAGAATTCTAAGTTATAGAACAGTTGTTGATTCATGTTCATGGAAGGGTCAGCATCCTACACCAATTAAATTACAAGTTCACAACTCAGTAAGTAAAGAGAAGGAAACTGTGCATCCAAAACTATATTTTTTGTCTGGAACTAGGAGTTCATAGATGGAACTTCTTCTGTGGAAACTCCCTTCACCAAAACAGATTGGCAGCAACTGTAATTTTTACTCTTATAAGTTTCCTCGGGCACCAAGAGGTTAAATAACTTGCTGATGGTGACTCAGCAGTATGTATCGGACAGAACACTAAATCCAGCTCTCTATCCACTGTGTCATGCTGCCTCTTATTGCTTTACAATACTCTGTCCTTTATGATCTCTATTATACAAATGAGAAAACTGATCTACAGAGCACTTTAATGTCTTTTTCACTGTCACAGAAAAAGGCAGGTGCACAGTATTTGGGGGAGGGGGGTAGAGGTGAAGGGGGCCTTTTATCACAATTTAGAATACAAGTAATAGATTTTATTCTGGATTCATGGTATCCCAAAAGAGTCAATGCAGTTTTAAGCTTTAATGGCTTAGGACTTCACTAAATCTTTTGGTATATCCTGTTTAATCCACAAACCTGGGCAAGCAAAAGTTATCAATTGGCACATAGAGAAGTATATCTTTATGGGACAAGAGGACTCCTAATATCATCCATTTCCCACAAATACTTAAACACTATTAGACTGGATTTCCAACTGGTCAGCCACTGACCTTGGGAGCAGCTCATTGTGTTTCAAGGGAGGAGAAACAGACTGGCTAATCTCCTAGGCTTTTATTAGCCTAAGAAATATGAGTCAGGATGGACTTTATATCTTGATTGTCCTTATACAAGTACTGGGGTAAAGGGATGCAAACCGTAAAGGTTAGATGTGACTCCCCATTTCCATTTGAAAAGGAGGCTTATTCTGAAATGGAATTATTCATGTCAGTTTATCTCTCTGTCTCTCTCTCTCTGTCTTGGTCACTGTTTCTCTCTCTGTCTCTGTCTGTCTGTCTGTCACTGTCTCTGTCTCTCTCCCCACCACCCCCACTAACAAAGCATGCATTTATTCCTTGTTAGCTCTCTCTACTAAGACCAATAAGCCATTCTATCTCTCCAAAGTAATCACAAAATCTCCCTCAAAGCCAGGCCTACACAGCTGAAAATTAGTCAATTATTTAAGACAAAAGAACAATCTCTGCCTGTGCTTTAATCATCTAAATAACTGACCTCAAGAGAGATGATTCTGTGACCTAGATTATTCAGATGAATTATCTGTATTTCCTAAATAACTGTGAATTATTGTTGAATTATCCACTTCCTTTGATACACTTAGTCCCGAACTGTGCCTAGAGCCAGAAAAATCAGTTTGAATCCTAGCAGATTAGAGCCAGAATACAGTTGGAATAGCCTAGAAAATCAGTGACTTACTGAGATGTTAATGGCATAAATACCACTTACGAAGAACTCAGTAGGTAATTGTGGTAATAAGTTTCCTATTAAATAACTTTTTGTTTGTATTATGTTTTCTACAGTAGCATTCCATCAGATCTGAATTGCCCTTGGTTATTATGGCAATTTGGTAGAGATAATCAAATGCTAATTGATGTTATCCCAGGAAAGAATGCTGAATTCCTAGGAGTAAACTGCCATGATAAAGAGTCCAGAACTATCGTGGAAAGAAAGAAAAACTGGACCATAAGAAACAGGAGACCAGAGCTGGAGTTCCAACTCTAGCAATTGAGTATGAATAAGTCACTTGGTCTCTGAGTTTCAGTCTCCTTATCTGTAAAATGGAGAGAATAACATTTTCACTACTTACTTCATAGGGTTGGTGCAAGAAATGTGCTCTATAATCTTGGAAGTGCTACATAAATATGCCCTCAAATAATTATGAATACAATTTAAGAATTCAAATCCAAACCCAAGGGGGAGGAGAACTGGAACTCTGTTTAAGGAGGCAAGACTAAAAAGGTTGAGCTCTTCAAGTTAATAGGATCGTAGATTTAGAAATGAAAGAGACCTCAGAAGCTACCTAATCCACCTCCTTCATTTTACAGATAAGGATACTAAGAGCCCAAATTGGTAACTGACCTAACATCACACAGGTCCTAAGAATCAGAGTCAACATTTGAACCCGGGTCCTCTGACTCCCAAAGTTAGCAGAACATTGCTACCCATTTCTGGACAAAGGAGTGATGCATGCAAGACGCAAAATGAGAAATGCATTTTTGGACAGCCAATGTGTGAATTTGTTTTGTCTGTCTATGCGTGTGCTTACAAGGACTTTGTTGTTGTTGCGGCTGTTGTTGTTGTTAGTTGGTTGTTTGCTTGTTTTTGTTTTCATGGAGAGAAGGGAGGGAGGGCAAAGAGAGAAAGAAAATAAATGCTAACTAGTTGGAAAAAAATACTTTGTTTATTTTTTTTAAAAGTCAACAGCATTCTTTTCACTGTTCTATAGTTTTTATTTCTTTTTAAGACCTCTCCCTTTCTCTTGAAAGGAGAAACTACAGCATGATTCTTTTTTCTTTTGGATTATGACAATTTTCTTTCACTTTAAAGAAACATCAGCATAATGCAGTGTATTTAATTTTAGTATTAAACTTCCTTAGCCCACTTTTTCCTTTTGTCATATATTGACATGAGCAAAAAACAAACAAACAAAATAAAAATCCTGTTACAATGATTAGGCTAAATTGAAGATGGTGCTTCCATGATGACAAACAAGGGTGACTGTTCAAACTACTTAGTTGCTGGAGCACTCCCATCTAGCCAAGTCCCAACCCTAACCAGAAAAGCCTGGACTTGAGCACAGTTATATTACAACCAAATTTCAATTATTCAAGGAGTTTGGGGAAGTGTGTCATATCTATTATCTGTGCAAGCAAGTTTAATTGCCATTCAAGAAAGGAGTCATTTCTGAGCAACTCTCAGCCTCAGAGTCCTGAGAGACTGACCACTTGGTGGAAAATCTGGCTTCCCAGCATTCTCCTCATACCTGCCAAAGTTTTTCCCTCTTGAGAAAGAAATGGCGTTTGAGAAGGTGCCTGGTAATTTCCCATACACACATTCAGAAAGTGCTCTTTCCTTAACACTTGAAAGAAAATGCAAATACATTTTTCTTTGCCATTATACACCCTTAAATAGCTTTCTTTGGTGTTCATTTTGAGAAATCCCTTTATTGTGTGAAGTATAAAGGATGCTAACCACAAAATAAGCATTATCTAAGCAGAATGTTTCAGAAGCAAAGAGTGACTTCTATATTTGAAGGACTTATTACAGGAAAAGTAAATACCAATCCTCCTGTACTGTTTTAGCTAAAATGCATAAATCTCTTACTACAAATAATTCTAGAGTCTTTAATGTAATAATGCAATTATCTAGCCTATAAAAATCTCAGTCTTAATTGACTTTACTAGCCCAGCATCACAAGAGGTAAGTGTGCCTAGCATTCTTCAGAAAACTCTTAGGAGCTAGTTAACAAATGCTTACTTTATTTGTAGTAACTCTCCAGGGAGCAGAAATGAGCCGTGTGTGCATGCGTGTGTGTGTGTGTGTGTGTGCGTGCGCGCATGTGCGTGTGCAGATTGGAGTAAAATTCTGAAGAAATAACTCCAATGCTTACATCAAATAAAAGTTTTTTAAAATATAAATACATGCTTGGAACTCAGAAAACTCAGAAGGTTTTCTGGGCAGCTAACACAATCATGGTACAGTAAAGAGCAGTGCATATGAAGTCGAGAGACAGGGTCCTGAAACTCAACTCTAATATTGATTAGCTGTACCACCATGGCAAGTCACTCAACCCTACTGTGCCTCAGTTTCCTCAACTGTAATAATATATGTATTTCCTTACCTAACAAGGTTATTGTAATAACCTAACAAGGTTATTGTAGAAAAGTGCTCTGTAAAACTCAAAAAGCTACATGTGGCTAGATTGTATTATCATTATTATTTATCCCGTGAGGTATCCGAAGTACAATACTGTATCACCTAACCATCGTGTGTAATAATATTTCCATAGAAGAGCTATACAACACTCCAATTTAGGATGCTAGTAATAATACTCTTTCTCTGACCCCAACGCCCATACTATAAGATCTGAAACTTTCCTTCCCCTCTCTTCCATCACCTGCAGTACAGTGGAAATAAGGAAAAAGGAGAGGGGAGAGTAAGATTTCTGGAGCATGGAGCAGCTAGGTGGCGCAGTGGTAAAGCTCCAGCCTTGGAGTCACAAGGACCTGAGTTCAAATTTGACCTCTGGTACATGACACTTACTAGCTGTGTGACCCTGGACAAGTCACTTGACTCCGATTGCCTCACCAAAAAAAAAAAAAAAGATTTCTGGAGCATAATGAGTAGGAACTGGGGTCTACAGGAATTAAGGACCTGTGAGTTGCAAAGTCATCCTGCTGGTATAGACCCGTGAGACCCTTCTTAGTCCTGGATGACTTTGGGTCATGACATTTTTCCTGGGGGCTGTAGAAATGGTAATGCTAACTTGCCTTTCTTCTACCATCACCTGTGACTTCTATGAGGTTTTGCTTATAGATGTCATGCAGTCATTTCTTCTGTGTTTGTATCTTGGACATGTCTATCACCATAATAGCTCTTTATTCGGGGAGTCTATTTTTGATAACTCTGTCTTCCAAATCACTTCCCAATTTGAGACTTTGTGTTGGGGCCAGACTCTACACAGGGAATGTCTGGACCTTGTCTGGTCCTAATTTGCACAATAAGTTATATTATATTATTATAATTGTGTATATAATGAATTAAAATTATATTATCCTACAGTACATAAGATATAAAATAATTACATATGATATAATTATAGTATATAATATATTTTAATGCAAGATTTAAAGGCATTAAATGTCTTCTTTTGTTTTGTTTTGGAAAGGCAATTGGGGTTAAGTGACTTGCCCAGGGTCACATAACTACTAAGTGTCAAGTGTCTGATCTGAGACAGGATTTGAACTCAGGTCCTTCTGACTCCAGGAACGGTGCTCTATTCACTGAGCCACCTAGCTGCCCCAAAAGGCATTAAATGTCAAAGAAGATGCTTACTACCCTCTCAAAGGTAGATAATATATGAAGGGACCCTGATGTTGGGAAAGATTGAAGGCAAAAGGAAAAGGAGACAGCAGAGGATGGATAGATAGTATCATGGAAGCAATGAACATGACCTTGGACGGACTTCGGGAGATAGTGGATGATAGAATCTAGAGCACTGCAGTACTTGGAATCACGATGAGACAGACATGACTGAAATACTGAACAACAACAAAGCCAAGAATTTCAATATAAAGAATATGAGTAAAGCAAGATGATGAATCCCTCTATGAAGATGGACTAAAATGGGGTAAATGGCCATGTAAGTTAACAAGGTGAGTCCATCTGGGATACAAAATAAAGGCAAGGCAAGTCACAAAGCATTCATTAAGCATCTATTATGTGTCAGGCACTGTGCCATGCTCTCAAGGAGCTCACAATCCAGTGGGGGAGACTACATAATATAGACAGAAACAAAATACAGATAGAATTACATTGGAGATAATCTCAGGGGGAAAGCACTAATATGAATAGACTGAGAAAGTCCAACAGTATTCCTAGACTAAAACAAATGCAGATATTTGTAAGACTGG
This sequence comes from Vombatus ursinus, assembly GCF_900497805.2. Classification (NCBI taxonomy): domain Eukaryota; kingdom Metazoa; phylum Chordata; class Mammalia; order Diprotodontia; family Vombatidae; genus Vombatus; species Vombatus ursinus. Next base: position 39,955,164 of record NW_020954585.1, read on the forward strand.
AATGGAGAAGATACCAACAAAAAGTATGAATCTATGATTCTGTAATCAAGTAGTCCAGAAATAGGAGGATTCCCCACTAATGGTTACTCAGAAGTGTTAAAGCAATCCCTTTTGCCAATCACATAGCAAAAGGAAGGTCAAGCTTAACTACTTAGATATGAAAAACATTCAGCTCTTTATCATAACTAGAACATGGTGCATTCTGATTAATAAAATATTTGTATTCACAATTATTATATACACAATATCCAGACTACTACAAATTTTCAACTAGAATTCTGGCTGGGGTAGGATGGGAGACACAAAAATATTGTTAGGTTCAGTACAGCTCAAGATTTAGAAGGCATTTCAACCTCTTGCCATGCCTTGGAATCATTATTATGAATACATACAATCTCTCAGCCAAAGCTGAGAAGTTTTGATTAACAGAATTCTGATTAACTTTAAGTCATAAAAAAGAACTGGAGTTGGGGTTGGGGGTGGGGGATGTGGGGAGGGAAAACGCCAATCTTGTGAGAATTCAATTCATTTCCATCCCAAACTTACCACTGAGATATTTTCTTTGGTACTGCTGGAACTCTGGTCACCATTATGCCATGTAAACTGACAGTCCTGTGACTGAGGAACATGGGACATTTCTGCCTTGCTTTTGAATTCTAACATCAGTATGGTGGGGGGTAAAATGATACTTATGATGACCTTTAAAAAAAAAAAGCAGAAAAATTGATAAAACACCAAAAGTACATTACACAAGGTATCTAGGTGGCATAGAAACTAGAGCACTGGAATTTGATTCAGGAAGATCTGAGTTCTAGTTATGTTATGTTAATTATGTGACCCTGTTCAAGTCACAATCATTCTGGGCCTCATCTATTAAATGGGTATATATAAGGATCAAAAAAAGTAATATATGTAAGGTATTTTTCAAACCTTAAAACACAATATAAATGCTAGTTATCATTAGCTCACATTTCTACAGCACTTTCCAGTTTACAAACACACAACCGCTCTCTCTAAGCAACGTAGTGCAAATGTTATTCTCTGATTTATAGATGGGAAAACTGAGACTCATCAAGGCTACATAACTTGTCCAAGATCACACTGTTACTAAATGGACTTTTCAAAAGACTTTTTTCTTTTCATCTTTTACAAGATAGTATTATTTCATTGATGAATTTTACAGTGTTTGGAAAACCCCCAAATCAATGTCCTTTCTATCTTCAGAACTAAAACCAGATTACTTCTGAAACCTGCCCAGTTGAGGAGCCTCTTTCTTTGCCTTGTGTATTGTTGGTCTCTCTCCTTCAAGGTCAAAGTGCTTACAATGCCTGAGAAACAAGATCAAAGAAAAAGAAACTCTCTGACCTGGCCTAGAACCAAAGTCTTCCAATTCCAAACACATTACCCTTTCTAAAGTAACACATGGCTTCCATTACAATCTCTAATACCATTATGAACGTATACCACAAAATGTCATCCAGATCATTGTTTTTTTTTTCTGATAGCAGCACCATGGGATATGTGCAATCAATCAATCAATCAATATTTATTAAGTGGCTACTCTGTCCCAGGTACTATGCTAAGCACTGGGGATACAAAAAGAGGCAAAAGAAAGTCTGTGCCCACAAGGAGCTTACAATCTAATGGATTTGTTGAGGAAAGGCATGGTTTTCTTCCATGACTTTGACCCCAAATATCCCTTGACCTACCTAAATGCATTAAATATTATATTACCCATGAATTTATCTAAAGCTTTCTAAAAACTATTATTTTCAAGCTGTATCATTCAGCATATAACAAAACTCACGGTAAAAACTTAAACAGTTATTCTGGAATTTGGTGGAGAGAAAAAAGCAAAACATAAGCTTCTTGAGGGCAGGAACTGCTTTTATTTTTTCTTTGTCTCCTAAGAACCTAGGATTTTTTTTTTCTTGACTAGGATCTGTAATTTCAAGGATATGGGTAATTATCAGTAAGGAAATTTCTTCTCCCAACGCAGATGCAACCTGTAGTTCAGTTCCCTGGAGCACTAGGAGGTGAAATGACTTACTTTACAGGATGACACAGGCAATATATGCCAGAGATGGGACTTGAAACCAGATTGTCCTGACTCAGAGGTCATCTTTACATCCACTACAATCCGTAGCTTTTCACCTTCCCACAGAGTAGATGCAAAATACTTTTTGGATGAAGGATAATCTTACCCATACCCTATATAATGTATTAGCTTATAGCTAAATCTTCACTCTCAACCTTCATCTTTCAAGGAGTAAGATTTTTTTTTCCAGTTTGACTTTCCATGTGAGAATTTCTCTAATTCTGCTACTTTTGAGAGTAGGGTTGTTATTTTGTTTTTTTTTTTTTAATGTAGAGTACAGAACAAGGTGTAATATTCTCCCCATAGACATATCATGGTTTTATGGAGAGGAGGATTACATGTTTCTGTTTTGGTTTATCCTCTTCCTGATGCTGCGTTGGCCTTTGGGGACACAGATTGTCATTGGGCCGGTGTCTTCAGAGCACAGTCTACAATAACTCCAAAACTCATTTTCCAGGACTAGTTCTGATCCTTTCACCTCATCATTATGATAAGATTGTTGTTATGATTGTTGTTCATCCTTCATTCTCAAAAAGGATCAATGATATCATGAGAATGATGTCTTAACTTGCACATGAATTTGGCAAAGTTACACCAAGCTCACTCTCACCTCCATAGTCATAAGAGTCCAGTGACAAGACAAAGGTCGAGATGACTGGTGATCCCATTTTTTAAAGGACCTCCTTAAACACAATACCTCATCTTTTATCTGTGCCTGTGCAGTGGCTATACCTCAGGCCTGGGAAGCCATGCCCACTCACCTCCACCTCTGGGTTTTCTGGACTTCTGTCAGATCTCAACTCTAGTCTCACCTTCTTCAGGAGATCATTCCCTATCCTCCCAGCTGAACCCAAATCATTCTGACTTTCACTGAATGGCCAACAATAAGCCTAGTCCAAGCCTCTGAGGCTCACTGTTAAAGTTTTTATGGCATAGAATAAGTATAAATAGCGATTGTTTTCCTTTTAGGCCAGAAACTCTAAAGGTCTCCCCTTCCTGACTGACATCTTTGGGACTGTAAATCGGAGCATCTTCTGTCTCAATTCTTACCTAGCCCCTAGTCATTGAATGGGTGTGGCTTCAGACAAACTAAGAACTGGGAAAGACCTTAATTTAGAAAGGCCAAGGTTACCCACTACATCCTGGGCCATCCCCACTCATCTTGACCTTTGTCTTGCCACTGGATTCTGATGATATGGATTATTTTTTATCTAAACATCCTCCTTTATTTTCTTAGAATTTACCTCATTTTTGAGATCTTTCTGAAATTTGTCCTAATCAGCTAAGAATTTCACTACTCAAGAGAACTTAATGCTCTTTCCAAACTCAGATTCAACACACGGAGTCCAACCACTAATGAATTAGAAAATAAGTTATTTATTTGACTAGTTAAAATATTGGCTAGTAAAAATATGGTTCAGGGGCAGCTAGGTGGCTCAGTGGATAGAGCACCAGCCCTGAAGTCAGGAGGACCTAAGTTCAAATCCAACCTCAGACCAAACACTTGACACTTACTAGCTGTGTGACCCCGGGCAAGTCACTTAACCCTAATTGCCTTAAAAAAATTTTTTTTTAAAAATATATGGTTCAGTGCACTTAAGCTGCCTCCACAGCTCTAGCAACTAGTTGACACAGTAAAGTCAGAAAGACCTAAGTTCAAAACCAGTCTCTGACACTTCCTGGCTGTGTGACCTTGGGCTAGTCACTTAACTTTTGTTGGTCTCCATTTTCTCACCTGTAAAATGAGAGTAACAATATCACCTGCCTCCCAGGATTGTTTTGAGGATCCAATGAGATAACATTTTATAAAGTAATTTGAAGCCTTAAAGCACTATATAAATTATAGCAATTATTATTGTTATCATGACAAACTAATATCACTGGCTGACTGCATGATACTGAGAAAGACATTTACTGTCAGCTTCTAACAACAAAAGGAGACAAGGCAGACCTGCATTGAGGCAGCAGGTGGCACAGAAGATAAGGTTAGCCTTGGTTAGAGAAATATAGGTATAAATCCTGTTTCTGACACTTATTTAGCTGTGTGATCCAGGGTAAGTCACTTATCTTAGCCTGTTTCCTCATCTGCAAAATGGGAATAACAGCACCTAACTCACAGGACTATTGTGAGGATAAAATGAGATAACATTTAAAGGATTTTATAAACCTTAAAGTGCTATAAAAATGCTAGCTATCTGATGATGATGATGATGATGATGATGATGAAATTAGGGAAACAGGAAGGGAAGAGAAAATAAAGGAAGAGGAGGAAAGAGTGTTGTGTAGATTATAAAGGTTGTTATTTGTCCTTTTTACTGAACTCAATAACACATGTTTATTAATTTCAACCACGCAATAAAGCTCAAGGCCAGGGTGGAAAATCAAAGGCCAACTGTAATTAAGACTTGGTTAAATTACCCTTAAAAATTCCAGGCTGTAATTGCCTTGAGTTATACTGGGCTGAATATTGGAGATGATCAGTTGGGTGAAAAGGTGAGGGTCTGGACAATGTAATATATTCATGCAGAGCAAAATACAGTATAATTAGTGAGTAGAAAATATTGCAAACTTCATTTTGTTTTCTGTTGTTTAGCTTCTAGGGAGGCTTAGCAGGTTGGTAAAACAAACAAATAAACAAAAAGTGAGATCAGGATTAAGGTAGCTTCTATTAAAAAATAAAAAACCTAACCATTATTTGAACTTCATTTATCCACAGTGATTGTGTATTTTCATAGTGATTTTACATCTAACTTTTGACCTTCAAACATCCCTTTGAGGAATATAGGATAGGGCATTTTAGAGATGAGAAAAACCAAGAAACAGATTGAATAATGTAGAGAAAGAGGCAGGGAATTAAAAAAAAATGTAATGAAATGTGGTCCTAACCTACTACTTACTTACAAAGCTACTTATTAGCTGTGACCTTATTCGAAACATTTAGCCTTCTTGAGCCTCAGTTTCTTTTCTTGTAAAATGGGGATAGTGTCTGAAATACCTACATCCGTGGGTTGTGTTATAAGGATCAAATGAGATCACATACATGAAAACACTTTGTGAGATGTAAGTAATATAATTAAGGTATTATTTTTATTTATTATTATTATTATAAGGATTTTCACAGGGATACAAAATTACCTTTATTGATGAGTTTTTCGTCATTTTCAGGCGTCCCATCCACATATCAGTCAGTAACATCTGAGTACAAGTGTGAGAAACAAAAGATCGTAGCCCCACAGACACAGCCAGTTTCAAGCAGGTGGAATTACTCCAATTTTTCAGTTCATAGGTCAGCAGCTTCATGGCCATTCTCTCATTCTTCTTAAATGCCTTTTCCAATATATCCAGAGCAAGCTGACCAAACTCTCTATTTCACAAGAACAAGATGGAAAAACATGAATCAGAGTCCTAAAATGAGTTAAAGATTTAGAAAGACTTAAAGGTCAATTTTATTGGGTTTAAAAAGTTTGCAGAAGGGAATTTAAAAGCCTTTAGATAAGTGAGAGATTATTACACAGGAGACAATGACTAGCTGTTCTCCATATAGGACAAAATGAAAAAAATTAATCTATAGCTTAAGAAATGTAGTTTTAGCTGAGGCTACCTAACCTTTTCAAAGGAATGAGCTTTTTTTTTGTTTATTTCTCTGAACACTGAGACTAATGATTAAGCCCATGAGCAAGAAAAAGGAAAAGATGGAGAGGTGCTTATGGCCCTATGCTCTTCCACAAATGCCCATGTTGACCCACAGGGATGGAAACTGGTAGCAGCTCCTTCCCCTTGATCAATCTAGTAAGGGTCCATGAGAAATCATTTGGGTGAGGATTCCTACATTAGACCCAAGGAAAGCTACCCTCAACAAAAAAGACTCCTAAACACTGGGAACAAATTACAAAGTTAAGTTGTAGAATCACTTTCCATTAAGGCATTTCAAAATTTAATAAATTATTATCTGTTTGAAATAGTTATCACGGTCCCACATGAAGGTAGGGAGAGAAGCTAGTACACCTCCTCAGCCCTAGGATTTTGTGTTTTTATCCATAAATGCCATTGTTCTTAGTACATAGATGCTCTTTCGTCTCAGAAACTTTTAGCATATATTGAGCAAGACGATAAATTTGTTTCCATTAAGGACAGTTTTTTCTCCATCAGGTCTCCTTTTTACTTCATTACAGCAACCTAAAGATATGACGACAAGGATCATAAAACAAAGAGCTTATCTTTTCCCTCACACATCACGCCAACATTATCCTTCAACCTTTTGTATAATGTAATGTATTTATTTTTCTCACACCTATGGTTACCCCATATTAAGAATGATTGCCTCCAATTTGAAATTATAGAGTTGTTTTGAATTAAAGGGATTTTGAGAGGTCATTTAGAATAGGACCCTAGGGGCAGCTAGGTGGCGCAGTGAATAGAGCACCGGCCCTGGATTCAGGAGGACCTGAGTTCAAATCCTGCCTCAGACACATAACACTTACTAGTTGTGTGACCCTAGGCAAGTCACTTAACCCCATTGCCTAACCAAAAAAAAATTAAATTAAATTTTAAAAAATAGAATAAGACCCTAATTTTAAATAAAAAAAATTAAGGCCCACAGAGCTTCAGTGACCAGGCTAAGTCACATAGCTAGTTAGTGGCAAAGTCTAGATTCTGACTCCAAATCCTGTACTCTTCCCACTAAATCATATTGCCTCTTCATTGAGTAGAATGAGCCAAAACATACTGCCTTGGGATATTTGAAGACCCTGATAATAACGAAAAGGTAAAAACAAAGATACATAACAGTAAGAATGCTTATTTTAGGAGTTTGAAGTTGAAAGACAGAAAAAATGTACTAAGTATTGTCAAAGTTTACTATAAGGTGAAGAGAGACCTCTTACTTTGAGTAATTGTTTAACTCTTCTGAGGTTCCATCCAGTATGTTGCTTTCCTCAGCTTCCTGTGCCATTGCCCGGTACAGTTTGCAGGCAACCACTGCCTTAACCATGGCCTCCTCTCCATGCTGCCAGAAGAACATGGCCATCTTCTGTCTTTGCATCAACACTGCCCAAACCAGCAAGTCATTATAAGGGTAAATAAAGCCAGCAGAGTCTGGGTCTTCTGGTAAATTTTGCCCTTCCTTTGACTTCTTTCTTGATTTATGAAGGACTACTGACTTGTCCTGTTGGTAGGCAAAATATGAATGAGTTCCTGTCTGTTCGGATTCACATGAAGTTTGTAGTATAGAGCTCTGAACTGATGATATTCCTGGGTTTGGTAAAGAAAAACTAAAAAAGCAGAGCATCACATGAGTAGTGCCTCAGGAAAACAATGACCATTTAAATCTGGTAAATCATCATGTTCCATTTTCTATGAAATGTATCTAGATTGGGATGTGAAATAAATCCACTACCCACCCATGATATTTTCAAGTATTCATGGTAGTAAACCAAAATGATATCATATTACAGAAGTAAAAATCACAGTCTCCAAACACCATCTTAGCCAACAATTTAGTTAAAAATCCTGGTCTCCAAACACCATCTCTGTCAACAATTCCAACATTTTCTCCTATAAAAACTTCACCAAAGTTGCTAACCAATATCCAATCCAATAATTAGAGCTTTCTGTGTATCCTCTCATTCTGCTCACATTTTTTTTTTTTTGCCTTCTTCCTAATTTGGGTGATATAGATCAGGGAAACAATCTAAATATAGTTTCTTTAAGTAGTTGGGGATTGATGAAAAAATAAGAGGCATGGTGTTAGATAGGCCATCAATAAGAATAATAAAGTCTCCAATGATGGTGTTAGGAGTGTTACTGAAACTTCTCTTATTGAGGCCACCTTATAAGACTCTGAAATTTTTTTCTCATTTATTAAAAACACAGGAGTAGAGAAAAGATACTCAGTAGGAGGGAGGATGGAATGGATAATATACAAACTAGAGTCTCATCAACCACTGAATAAGATTTGACTGTATTCAATGGCCAAAATATCAAGGAAAACTGAAAAACCACAAAATACTTTTCTACTCTCTGAAATTTTATTGAGGCATACAGAAAAATGTCTTTGTACTGCTTCCTAAGAGAGAAAATCTTATAAATGATACTAAAGATCAACACTAAATTCACTTTATTCCCCAGTGTTGAAATTATGGCAGAAATTCTAAGTAGTTTCTTTTCTTTCCTTCAACTCAATGGAAATTATATTAATCCATAGTGATAGGCAATTATTTTCTTTTTTCTCCACTAGAGGTAACTTTTAACAAAAAGCATCTTTAAATACAGAAATATGAAAGGTTCTTTCAGCTCAAAGCTAAGAGCCAAAATACATAGATAGACAGACAGACAGACAGACAGACAGACAGACAGATAGATAGATAGATAGATAGATAGATAGATAGATAGATAGATAGATAATAGATAGATGACGAGACAGAAGACAGAGAGATAACATCTCAAAACTGAGTTGACCCCTGTAGGTAAAGATTGGATTGACAAAGACAGCCCAAAACAAATCATCTTGCATATGCTTCTTGCCCTCAATACTTTTATAAGGAGACAATCAAGTTAAAAAACATGCAGGGAAGGCTTAAAGAGGACAATAAGTCAAAACCTAAGGTTTGTGAGTAAGAGGAGGGCCTCCCTCCTCAACTGCCTTTGGAGAGAAGGTTATCCTAGGCTGGCAATGAATAAAAACCTCAGGGGGTTTTGCGTTTTGTTTTGCTTTTGTTGGGGGTTTTTTAGGATTAGTTGATGAACTTCCTCCTTGAGTCACTCTCCAACAGAAAGAGTTAGGAGGGTAAGTAACCAAAGAGAAAAGTAACCAAAGTATAGATTAAGACAATGATATGAAAGGTTATGTTTCTGTGGGCACCAACAAGACTTTCCTTACTGTTCAAATAAGGAAAAAAGCACAATATAGCTTCTGAATCATGTGTCTATTAATCAATCAATCTGCAAGCATTTATTAAGCTCCTGCTATATGCCAAGGGCTTGCTAGATTCTGCAGAATCAAACCCAAAAATGAAGCATTCCTTGAACTGTTACTTTCTGTCAGGAAATATGTAGACACAAAATATTTGCCAAATAAATGGTGTATATGAGGAAGTCCTGATTGCTGGGAGGGTCGAGAAAGGACTTATTTAGATGACAATTGAGCTAAACTTTGAGGGAAGCTGAAGAGGAGATAAGGAAGGAGACAGCACTTTCCAAGTTCAAAGGCACCAAGATAAGAAACCGTGTGAGGGACATCAAGGAAATCCATGTGGCTGCATCATCAAAAAGCATGTGAAGCCAGGAAAGGAAGAGACCAGTGATACCATCTGGAAAGATGGGCTGGAGCCGTACTGAAAAGGGCTTTAACTGCCAAATAAAGAAGTCTACATGTGATTCTAGAAGCAAGAGACAATGATTGGAGTTTAGTGAGGAGGGGAGTCACTTGCACTTTAGGACTATCACAATTACATGAAAAACTTGTGGACATACCTAACTTTCTCCTACTCTGAATCCGAAAATTGGATCGTTTGGTAAAGGTGATTTTTTTGTTCAATTTAGAATTTCCTGAACAAAATCTAAGTGCCAGCAAAAAACTTCTTGTCCTCTCCCCCATCAGATTTTTAAGCCCCTTGAGGGCAGAGACTGTCCAGTACCACCTTTTGTATCCTTGGCACAGTGCCAGGTATATAATAGATACTTAATAAATGTTTATTGATTGATTTTTTTTTCAGGTATAAGCTTGATCACGTCACTCCTCTACTCAGTCGAGTCCAATGACTCCCTGTTACCTTTAGAGTCAAATAAAAATGCTTGAGGTTAGGCATTTAAAGCACTTCAAAACTCCAACCCTTCCTATTTTTCCAGTCTCCTTATATCCCACTCCCTCTACATACTTTGCAATCTAACAGCTACTTTCTTGTTGTTCCTAGCAGGACACTTTTTCTTTGCCTGTACCCCATTCCTGGAATCCCCTCTGTCTACTAGATTCCCTGGCTTCCTTCAAGAATCATTTCAAATCCCACCTTCTGCAGGAAGCCTTTCCCTCTCTCTCCTCCTCCCCCTACTGCAAATTCCTTCCTTCTGAGATTACCTACCATTTACTGCAAATATATAGACATAAATATAGATAAAGAGATGGATATAGGTTGATAGTTGCTTCCACGTTGTCTTTCTCATTACAATGTGAGCTCCTTGAGGAAAGTGACTGGGTTTTTGCCTTTGAATCCCCAACTCTTAGCACAGTGCCCGGCACACAGCAAGCGCTTAATAAATGTTTATTGACTGACTTCATTTTGTGAAACTTATTTTTTGTCTTTCTTAATTACAAAAGATGACACTTTGGGAGGAGATGAAGCAGTGGGAAATGTAGGTGACATAAAAACAAAATATATAAATATGTATATTTTTTAAAAATGATACCTTGAGTTTGTAAGGTTGTGCTGTTCTAATGAACTGAGAATGCAAAGTATTTTCAGCAGATCCACCTCGGCTTCCTGAATGAGCTGAATGACTGATCCGTCGAAGGGAAGGATGAGAAAAGCTCTGAACAAAGCTGGTCACACTCTAATTATGGTGTTTAGTAGGCCGCGATGGTTGTTGTTGTTGTTTGAAAAGACAGAACAAGGAAAGGGTTGAGATAAAAGTGTTGCCAATAAGTATTTCATTTCTGTATTATCCTAGAAATTGAATACCATCTGGATGAAGTTCTATCCTGCAAAACAGTGACTGGCTCACTTTCTCATCCGTGATTAATATTGAATTTCCCCAGAGCTGAATGTACCTGGCAGAACAAAACATTATCCACTTCTTAAGAAAGAGCAATGTTCTTTCTTTAAAATCCCAGCAAATAATTCCACTCTTATGCCCTCTTACATATTCTACGCTTTCTCTCAATGTGGAAATTCACATTAACATCTATGGAAGTTCCATAGCTGGAACAATTTCAGAAAATGTCATCAAGATTCAAAGTTCTGATAAGAAAAAAATCCTGTACACAAGCAGCTCCAAGGTTAAGTTAGAATGGTACTGGTATTCCTCCAGGGGTTATACAGTGTCACCATTGAAAACTAGGTGCAGGAACCCTATGGCAACTTCATTCAGCTTCAGTACGTGAGGGTTAGGAGTTGTTTTGTTTGGTTATGTTTTTCATTAATGAGAAAAGCAAAAATAAAATTGTGTAAAAGTATACAAAATAAAAATATCTAGCATTTTAAATCATTTACCATTTTGTTCATTTTCATGAAGGTTTATGCTTTGTAATTCTTTTTTAAATTAGACAGGGTATTATAGATCAAGGAAGAAAAGGATAATATAACGTAGCTTGCACAGTTCAGTATCTACATTCTTATATTATTCATTGAAATTCACATTCTTTGACTGCATGATAAATTTAACATAAGCAATTTCATGGCCTATAGCATAATACAGCAGAAAGAGTACTCAGTAAAAAGTCTTAAGATCACAGCTCTAAAACTGGAAGCCAGTTAGTCTAATCCCTTCATTTTGCAAATGAGAAAACTGGGGCTCAGTAAGGCTAAGTGACTCAAGTTCTGATCCTTTCTGCCATACCTGCTAGTGTGGGACATTGGACAAGTTATTTAATCTCTCTGGGCCTCAGTTACTCATCTTTTAAACGAAGGGATTAGACTCACTGACGGCTAAGGTGCTTCCCATCTCAAATCCATGACACTCTCTTCTCATGGGACCAATTTACCAATTGGGGCCCCAAACATAATCCATTAGGAGGATTATCATTATCCCAGTTTATAAGCAATAGACAAGATCCAAAATCTTTGAAGGAAAATTTGGGATCTAGCCCTAACTCTGGCATTTCTCATGTGACCTTGAGCAAGTCTCTTATTTCTTGGCCTTAGGTTTTCAATGTATAAAATGAGGAATTTGAATTAGATGATCTCTAGGGTTTTTTCCAACCTTATTATTCCCTGACTCTTAGGTTTTGTTGTTAGTTCAGTGATAGCAATAAGTACAACCACATCTCAGTTCCAGTTCTGACTAGATCCCCAGTGTCTAGAACAGAGACACAGGTGAACTTGCCCTGGAAGGCATAGGCATGAATAGGAATATATATCAACCTTCACTTTCCTCTGCCAATCTCTACCCTGTAATGAGCTGGAAATATCCTACAAGGCTAACTCCCCTAAGGCTCACACCATGACCAAAGTTCGCTTTATTCCATAATACCGCTCCTAGAAAACTCAAGGTAATAGCTTCTGTTTTGTTTTCTTTTAATGACTGAAGAGGGATTGTGAAAGTGTGAGTCAAATGTAAGTGGCAATAATGTATACTATTTCTCCTGGAAGTTTAATAATGAAGGGGAGGAGAGAAACAGAATGGTAGCTTGGGAGGAATCAAGAAAAGCATGTTTTTAGTACAGAGAGACTTGTGTGTGTTAATAAACATAGGGGAAAGAGCCAGATAAAAGCGCAAGAGACAGAGACAGACAAAGACAGAGAAAGAGGCAGAGAAGCAAAGACAAAGAGAAGAGGAGTAAGGGGACTGGTTAATGAGGCAGACTTTCAAAAGAGATGAGAGAAGATGAGATGAAGGAAATGAGGGAAGTGTTAGCCTCGGCAAATTGGAAAACCACCTAATGTTCTAGGACCAGATGAATGGAGACCGAGAAGAGGATAGATGAAGACATAGAGGTATATGATGGGAGGGAAATGAGGAGGGAGATCTTGTAACAGATAGCTTCAATCTTCTTATTAAAGCAAGACATAAAAACATCTGTGGAAAAAGCGAGGAGGAACTGGGGGCCTCAAGGAGTGAGGAAAAGTTTTGGAACAACTCCTATGAGGTGTGTAAAAAGGAATCAGAGACAATTTTTAAAAATTTCATTCAGCAGTGAAGGTCCCATTAAGGTTAAATGTAATGCCTCTAGCAAAGGTGGTTCAAAGAGTATTCCCTGACAGTTTGGCAATGACACTTTGGCAATGACATATATTTGAGGTGATGCAGTAGATAGAGTGCTGGGTCTGGAGTCAGGAAGACCTGAATTCAAATCTGGCCTCAGACTCCTACTGTTTGTGTGACCCTGAGCAAATCATTTAATCCTGTTTGCCTTGGTTTCCTCATCTGTAAAATGAGCGGAGAAGAAAATGCCCTAACCACTCCAGTATCTTTGCCAAGAAAACTCCAAATCAGACATGACTAAAACAACTGAACAACAAGCCAGAGGACCAGGGATTTAAAAGAAGAGGACTTCTTATTATTGAAATTTCTTACTATAGGGGAGAGTATGAGAAAGGAAGTGAAGTCAGAAGCACACTGATAAACTAGGAAAACTATAAGGCATAATGGGAATAAAAGTCAAATGAAGATGAAATTTGGTTTCTGGAATAATGAGGCAATGGGCTAGGAATAGATTGTGATAAGAGAGGGGATTTCAGAGTCGACAATCTTGGAGGTGGAAGAGTTTTGGGTGATAATCACCCCTGTAGATTGCTGAGACAAAGTGGGGACAGAAGTCACAGGAGTCAAGAAGGTAGAAGAACTGAAAGGTTAGCCAGAAGAATTTTCAACAGGAAGAAATAGTATGATATAATGGAAAATGTACTGATCCTGGAGTCCAAAGGACTCAGTTCATAATCCACTTTGCCATGACTCTTGCAACATTGAGGAAATCACCTAACTTTCTTGGCCAGACCTCAGTGTCTTCATCTATAAAGTGGCCTCCAAGGTCATTGATCTTATTTATGGGTAGTGTCACCAAAGGAATGATAAAGGCATTACTCAGACTCACTTCATTGACATTACCTTTCGTTTCCTGTAGATGTTATTATATAGGGCTCTGAAAGTCTTCCTTGTGTAGCTGCTCCGATATGCTCCACCAATTAGGTACTCTATCACTAATCCAATATCAATCAATGTGATTCTGTAGTCTGAAGGAATATTGCTCTATAATGCAAAGGTTAAAGCACATCAATATATATTCTTCCCTCTCTTCATTGTCTTTATATTTCCTCCTCTGTTCTACTGTTGTGTTATAACCAAGTGAACTACAGCAGTCAATCATTCTATTCAATCACTTTTAGGATAGATTGTGTATTGATCAAGTAACCTGACTATGTACTGAATTACATATTTGCTTGCTTTTTAAGATAGGCAAGGATATATGTATATGTATATATATACATATATAAAATGTGTGTGTGTGTGTGTGTGTGTGTGTGTGTATGTGTGTGTATTTGCTCCTAGTGTGGTTCCTCTGGATGCCTTTGTTATAATGATTAAATTGTGAATAATGAAATTCAAGTATCACTCTGCATCAGTGCACACAAGTCCTTCTAGGTTTCTCTAATTTTGTCCTCTTTGATGTTTCTCACAGAAAAATAATATTTCGTTATATTTATATACCATAATTTGGTTAGCCATTCCCCAGCTGATGGAAACTCCTATAGTTGCCATTACAAAAAGAGCTACTACAAATATTTTTGTATATGAAAAACTAGGAAATCATTTTTATGGTCATTATTGAATGCAATGCTTTTCTTGTTTAGAACAACAAACCAATCTCATCCTGATAACTTTTATTGGTTTCTGGCTCCAATGATTAGTGAAAAAAAATTAATTCAGAATAATCCATAGAATTCAATCATATCCACTTATTGTGACAAATCCTCTGTTCTCTAGAGTAACACATCTTTTTTTTTTATTTTTTAAACCAGTGGATGTTTGACTCACCCACTAGAGTTAGATGATCAATTCTGACGAAGTTGGGGATTATCCAATACCATATGGAAATAGGCAAAATATAATAGGAAGCAAGTGGCAAAAATTCATGAATATAATCAGTGAATTTTACAATCTTGTTTTGGGTCAATTTTGGGGCCTCTTGATTCTACCATCAAACAGGATTCTTATACTCTATACATAGAACCTGTACTCTCTGGAGTACAAAGCAAATGATAGTTACAATTGTGCCATAGTGCTCGACTCTTTTGACTGAGAAGTCAATAGATTTTTAGCCCAGAACAAAAAAGAGAAGTAAATAAATACATATTCTGAAATCTCTGAAATAAAGAAATGTGAAGAAAGTAAAACAAGAAAACCAAAGCATATTGGGGTTTGAGACTTCTCTGTTGTGCCATAGGAACACAAAGTAGGAACACATAGAAAAGTGTTGAGTCTCAAACTTTTATGTAAATTAATGTGGCCATAGCTGAAATAGCTAGACCACTAGCAACTGATGACAAAATTAATAGGTCAGGCTCACATATACTGCAAGCTATCAGATGATACCAATGATTTCTATTACATGGCTAGATACAATTATGCCTCTTTTTTCATTGTACAGTAGTTTGTTTTAAGGGTCACTTTTGTCTTTGTATCTTCAGCATTTGGCACAGTGGCTGGCACATAGTAAGTGTTTTTAAAATGCTTGCTAATTAATTTGCAATTTGCTACACCTTTATTTCATACTGGAGTCCATACTGAAGTTACATATTGCTGATTATCTCCATACACTACCAAAAATATATCTTTGCCTTCTTTTCTCTTTCTGTTACATAAACATCTTGTCCTTGATTAAAAGCTTTAATATAACTTTGTAGCCTGAAATAACTGCTTAAAATTCTTGAAAAGTCCTTGGATGAGGTATATAAACCTGTGACAAACAGGGGTACTTGACTGATAAGAGAAAATTCATACCAGTCAACAAATTATCCAAGTAATTACTTCAGAAATTAATCATTTTTACCAATAAATCTGATCACTAAGCCTAATACTGAATGCTTCAGTTTACTTGCTGTGGCCAGTACCAAATCAAAAAATTTCCACTTTCAAATTGTCATTTATCTTTAGTAAAATAGGAAAAAAAGGATACAGAGATCTAAGTGTGGCCACGGAAATGAACAAATTCTGAGTAAAATACACGTACTTTGAATAAGACATTAGGCAATCTACTTTGTTGATGTATGATGACTAAAAGGAATATAAAAAGTTTTCATTGATCTTTCCCATTTTCTTTTTACCTTTGTGTACTAGGAACAAGAGATAAAGCTTTTCTCCCCTAACAGTCTTAAACATTACTCACCTACTTTATTCATTTCTCTGGTATTTCATGTAACAAAAACCTAGTATACTTAATGGAAGAATTGAATAAACACCATTGCAACATAACAGAGCCAAAAAATGTGTCCATAAGCAAATATGTATAGTACCAACACCCCTTTTTTCCAGTAATTCTCCAAACTATAATCCTTTACAAATCCCTTTCATCACAGAGCACAAAAAAAAAAAGCTAGTAGAGATTTCCATCGACATATTTGACCTCAGAAAGATAATTTTCATAGAGCAAGAGATGGGGGGAGTATTAAACAATGAGCTATAAAAAAAAAAAAGAAGGATAATAATTACATATTGGGAAAGGCACTCCTAATTTGCTATTGTAAATAAAACTAGAAGTTCAGGGTACAAAGGAAGGAAACAAGTGCTAAAAAATCATAAAAGCAATAAAGATTAAGTAAATAATGAGTTCAACTATTAAAAAGTAAATAAAAAAACAAATTTAGTTTAATTATCTCTATGTCTTTCTTCTAAAGTCCCTTAAAAAAAATGAAAACACCAAATATAAAATAATCTGTACAAAGTGTACATAACCTTGCATTTACTGATAATTGCCACCATGGTATGTTAGAAAGCATGCTAGATCTGGGATAAGGGGGCCTAGGATTTAAACCTTAACCTTTGGCCAGGCATTGAACCCCTCTCCACAACTCAGTTTCCTTATCAATCACATGAATGAGTAGGACTGGAACTCTAAGATCTTTCCCAGCTCTAAAGCTTGTGAACCCCGCATCATACTAAGAAATTTTCTGCATTTCTCAGGCCTTGGAGAACAACTGGTTACCTGTTTTACATCACGAACAAGATGATGCAAGAGCATGTTGTTTGGTCCTTGTTTCTACAATGATGAATAAGAATCAAAAATCAGTATGCCTTAAATTAACATGCAATAAGGAAAAGTATGTTATCATAATGGAAAAGCGCACATGATGATGTTAAACACTCTCAATGGCCTTTACTTAAATTTGATGATTCTATTGCCTATGTTTCCTAAGTACTGACATAATTACATTAAATAACCATTTTAAAGCAAGAATAATATACTAAAAATTAGAAACTAATCATGTTGGAAGAGAGGGAAGAGTTCTGCTTAATATGCTATTACCCTTTATATTAATTTCTTCACACAGCTTATCTGAATACATAAATTAATGAATAAATAAACATTCATTGATTGCCTCTTGATGAAGGACATTGTTATGAGATAGATTCTGAGAAAGAGAAAAGAACACATAATATCAGATCTACATTATCCTTAATTTGTATATAATCTACATACATATGTACACATATGTACATATTAGATTGCATTTATAGAGCACTTTAAGATTGGCAAAGTATTTTTTATATGTTCTCTTATTTGATTCTCACATCAACCTTGTCAAGAAGATGCTATTATCATTCCCATCTTACTAATGAGGAAACAGAGGCAGAGAGATTAAGTGACTTGCCCAAGGTCACAAAGCTAGACCATATACAAGTATTCCTGACTCCAGGTCCAGCACTCTTTCCACTGTGCCACTTACCTGCCTAAATTTAAGGAAAAAAAAAAGAGTTGGGTGTGTTGGCTCACACCTGTAATCTTTGCTACTAGAAAGCCATGGATCCTTATGAGCTCAGAATTCTGAGTTGCAGTGAATTAAACCAATTTGAACTAAGTCCAGTGCCATTATGAGGAACCCCCCAAAAGGGAATGCCACCAAGCTGCCTAAGGAGCAGCAAAGCAGTCCAGGCCAGAAATGTATCCGGATAAAGATTCCATTCCAATTAGCAATGGGATTGGACTGTGAGTGAATGCAGCACCTCCACCTTGGGTGAAATAGGCAGACATCTCAAAAATAAATAAATAAATAAAAATTTAAAAAAAACATTAAAATTCAAGATGGCATATGTTACAGGACAGGGATAGTTCATAAGTAGGAGTTCAGAATTCAGAGGATTTCAGAGCACTAAGGTTTCAAGGGCTCAGGAAAAAACTTCATTGGAAGCTATAGTACTGTGCTTTGAAAGAAGGGAAGGATTTAGATCAGCTCAACGGAATGGCATGGACATTCCAAGTTAAAAGGATGACATAAGCAAAGTCTCAAAGGCAGGACTATACACATGGCTTGTTTAGAGGCCAGCTGAGTAGACAAGGAGTAGGAAGTCTGGTCAAGGAGTAGTGATACAGGATCCTAACATGCTACAATGTTATTAGTAATAAATTTCTTTTAGTCAACTAACGGTTTATTTCAACATAAAGACAGCATTTTGCAAATATTTTCTTTCCTTTCCTTTTCTTTTCTTTTTTTTTTTTTTTTTAATACTTAGCCTTCCTATCTCACCCAGCTAGAAGTGCACCAAGGCCACTCTTGGGATGATCTCATTGCTGACTATTGTGCGAGCTTAAAAAAAGGAATGAAATTTAAGAATATCTCAAAGAACCAAGCAAATTATTCTATAATGATGACCCTGGTCCTTCTAACGTGAACCTGCTCTGCTCCCAAGTTGGGCTAGTTCACTCCCTCCTTAGGTAACCTAGTAGCCCCCCAGCTCCCAGGGCTTCACCCTATCAGTGCCAAACAATATGGACACCAGGCCAACTTAACCTTATTGCTGCTTTGGAGTAAGAGCTCAAGCAATCCACCAGCCTCATCCTCTGAGTAACAGGGATTACGGCTGTGCACCACTATTCTTGGCCAAATATTTTATTCAAAATCATTGGTAAAAGTAAAAATGAGTAAATTAAAAAAATCTACCGCTGTGGAAAACTGAATTTTCTGCTCAGTTTTCACCTTCGATATAAAAGTCTATCTTTCAACAAACCATCCTAATTTAATTCCTATGTATCTTCTGAAGTATGAATTACAGGTCCCAGAATAGGGTATCTAGGTCCTCAGGCAGATGAAATCAACTGCAATACTCACTGTATTGTAGAGTTCTTCTAGTCGGGAGATAGTGAGAAATCGGTGCAGGTTCACTCCGTATTCTATTAAGAGCTTCACAAAATCCACCCAATCCATCACTAAAGCGTCCATCATGGCTTGTTCCAAGGAGCCAGGCTTCAAGGCACAGAGGAGAAAAGAAGCATCAAGAAAGAGAAATATGAGATCTTTCATCTCCAGACCTCCGAGGTCTTACCCAGCTCTAACCATGACACTAAGTAACTAAAAAAAGAAAAAAAGCCACATGGATGAAATCTTGAAACACAGGCATTTTCATAGGGAAATATTATATATAGTTCAAAATGCAATTTAGAGTTTTCCAGTCTGGCTAAAAAATCAAAATATTCTTTTTATCTAAATGAGAATGATGCTTGTCATTTATCTTTGCCCTTAAGGGAGAACTGCACGGTACAGTGGAAAACCACGGCTCTGAAGTCAGAGGGATGTAGACAGAGAATGAGCATGTGATTTCTTTGGTATTGTTGTCTGTCCTTCATTTTCAAAGAGGACCAATAACATCACAGGTAATGTCTTGACTTGTATATGAATTGGATTTAAGTGAGACAGAACTGCACAAAGTCATCAGCCTCACTCTCTCTTCCAGAGTCATTGAAGTCCAGTGGTAAGACAAAAGTCAATACAACTGGAAATGGCCCAGGATGTAGTGGATGACCTAGGCATCTTCAATGCTCCACCAAACTCTAAGCACTCCACAGTGCCTGCTTTAGCCACCTTCATGGCCGTTAGAACAAATTGTTCTCGTTCTCCCATTCCACCAGGGAAAGTCTTCTTATGCTTGGCATAGACGTTCCCTTAACTCACCAACGGGTTTGAGGTCCGTGAGTTATCTTTGGTAAACGAAGAAACTACTTCTACCAATATAGGCCAGCACCTTCTTTGCAACTTACAGTCTTACAAGAGTTACCTCGGTGAAAATCTGGCCTCTTATGTTTACTACCTTTTTGACCTTAGGAAATTGAGTTAACCCTGAGCCTCAGTTTCCTCACCCATAAAAGCAGGGCATTGGACTACCTGACCATTGAGGTCTCTTCCAGATCCATATCTATGATCCTAATGATGAGTTGAGATAAAAAAGTTACATAAAAATCAAGCTTTTACCAAAATGTCACATCTCCTCTGGCTTTTTTTTTATTTTCCTTTTTATTCTTATAAACTTGACAAATATCAACAAACATGAACATTTCCCCATAAAAAGGAAAGCCAGAAAAAGTAGAACACTTATGAAATCTTGAATCTGCACCATGTCTAACTGCGGGGGCAGGGGAGGAAGTGTACAGCATTTAAAATTTAACATGGTCATTCCAATTCTGTCCTGCTTTTCTGTGTCTCCTTCAGAAATTCCTTCAGCTCTCTACTGTCTATTTTAAAAAATTATTTACTGACATTCTTTCCTTTCTTTTCTTCCATTTTATTTTCTCATTATAACTACTCTTCCTCTCCCTCCTACTCGAAGAAAATTAAAGCCTCCCTTTACAATAAATAAGCATAGTTGCACAAAATAAACCCCAACATTGACTATGTCAGAAAAAGAATGCCTCATTTTACCTCTTTAGTCCATCACCTCTCTGCCAAGCACATTTATCAGCAGACATCTGGGTCATGATTGATCATTATGCTGATCAGGGCAGAGATTTTCACAATGGTTTTCCTTTACAATGTTGTTTACATTGTCTAATTTGTTCTCCTAGTTCTGTTCACTTCACTCTGCATCAGTTCATACAAGTCCTCCCAAGCTTCTTTGAATCTGTTCCTTTCATCATTTATTATGACTCCATCATATTCCAGTAAATCCACATGCCAAAATCTATCCAGTCATTCCTCAACCAATGGGCACCCATTTTGTTTCCAGTTATTTGCTACAACAAAAGTACTGTCATAAATATGTATTTTTTATGTGGGTTGTTATCCTCTTTCTTTGATCTTTTTTGGAGCACCCCTATTTTCTAACATAGCATTTCCTTCATTCTTAAGTGAATACTGAAGCTATCTTCTAGTGTCATTGGAAACAAAGACGTTATTAGCAATAAGAAATATTTTCAAAAAACTGGAGTCAAAGATTAACCTCAACAGTCTCATAATGTCATTTTAGTAATAGAACTAAAATATGATCCTCTGACATGTAGGATGGAAGCTGAGAATAGGAAATTGGGGTAGCTAGATGGCACAGTGGATAGAGCACTGACCCTGGAGTCAGGAGGACTTGAGTTCAAATCCAGCCTCAGACACATATCACTTACTAACTGTGTGATTCTGGGCAAGTCACTTAACCCCATTGCCTAGCCAAAAGAAAAAAAAAAGAACAGGAAGTCAGTTGGGCACAAATTTGGGATTGGGGTGGGTGAGACAGGAGTCAGTCAACCAATATGTGTCAAATGCCTTCTCTACACCAGCCGCTGTGCTAAGTTCTGGGGATATTTACCAAAAAAAAAAAAAAAGAGAGAGAGAGAGAAGGGGAAAGCTCTGTATACAGCTACCTTGCTCCCAACTGGGCTAAAAGCATAGATGCTATATGTGACTTAAAGTGAACGAATACTTAATGGTGGTAGCAATTATGCCCTGACCTTTGTCCCTGGCAGCATCCAGGTGTCATCAAAACTATTTTGATATTCTAAAATAACAAGAATGTGCTCTGGTCCATATTATGTCAAAATAGATTCCTTCAATTAAATGAAAGAGAATAGGGGAAAAAAAAAGAAAGTGAAAAGAAAATAAGTACAAAGGAAATTATTAGGTAATTTGAATGAATTGTCAGGAAATGGGAGTAAAACTGAGGAAATGAACACTCAGATAATTTAGATGAATAAAGGCAACATAATGTAATGGAGAGAACTTTGTAATGGAGTCAGGAGCCTGGGTTTGAATACTGGGTCCCCTACTTACTCCCAATATGATCGCAGAACAGTCACAACCTCTCAGCGTCTCACCATCTTCACTTGTAAAATGAAGGGGTTGAACCATTAGCCTACAATTAGGTTCCAAATAGTGGGAATAACAAACCACCCA
This sequence comes from Vombatus ursinus, assembly GCF_900497805.2. Lineage (NCBI taxonomy): Eukaryota > Metazoa > Chordata > Mammalia > Diprotodontia > Vombatidae > Vombatus > Vombatus ursinus. The sequence continues at coordinate 39,977,277 of NW_020954585.1, forward strand.
AGTGGACATATTATTCAAATTCACATTGCATATTTCCATTGGTCTGGAACCAATTACCATTATATTATAACTTCAAATAGTGTAAATTCAAATAAATGCAACCATCTCAAGGATTTCATTCTTCACACTAATCAGGACCTAGTTTTATTTCTGAAGCTTCTTCTGCAACTAAGTCCTATGAATCAATGAAACTCATTAGCATACATATTCCCTATCTGAAGGGGCAGAGCACAACCCCCTTCACAAAGTATAATGTTATGTGGTTCTCCCAGTCCTTCTATAAAGTCTTCACAGAACAGCCATCCAGAATTTCAGAAGTCTTCTTCAGGTTTTCAGTGGCAGACAAATATAGCCCTGAGGCTACTGAATTCCATTCTTATAGCATTTATACTTTTTAGCACACTTCTTAGATCACCTATGTACTTCATTGCTCTTATACCACTTCTTGCAAATAAGACATTATTGGTATTCTTCTGCAGTCTACTTAACTCACTATGGATCTTTCCATTGTTTTTTGGGTTACCTATAATTTTAATCTAAGATTTTGGTGTTCCATGGTTCACAAAGCAACTTGTCAGACTTTTCATAGAATTTCTCTGTTTCTTTATCTTCTGTAACAAAAACTGACACATAATCTGTAATCAACATGACTATGGTTTATTGGCTTAGACTCATTGTGAGCAATGCAAAATAAAGTGGCCAATGTTCCCTTTGAAACTAACTCTTTCAATTTCTTAATTTGCTTGCCTAAGAAAAATATGTCATCCACCTTTCTATTGAGTTGCAACTTCCTGATAAATTCTAGTTTCATTTATAGTAAAAAATTATCTGTCTGGATGTGGTTCACTTCTCCAGTAAGGAATCAACTCACTGGTAACATTGATGAAGAACTCACAATAAGAATACTATACAGTTAAATTAATGTTTGCAAATGGTCTAAGTCCTGTGTGATTCTTAGTTACCCCTGCCCCACTTCGCCAACGCTCAACCACTGTCACTACATAAGCTAAAGGGAGCCGTGTAGGAAAAAGGAACATTTTGCATTTTTAAGTATCTCACAGGTTGATATAGCCAATTTTTTTATTTAAAAACATCAAGCTTTTAATAATGAGCTTCTCCTTATTTAATGAGGCTAGTGTCCAGAGAGAAGACACAGTCTGTCACTGTGCCCATAACTCAAAGCCTTTCCAGCTTGAAAGAACTTGACGGAACGTGGGCACTGCCTTAAGAACTCGGGCTCATTTTCATAGCCCAATGAGGCATCGCCATAGGACTCTTCTGGAAGGGGAAAATCAATACAGTCACCTTCTTAACCATCAGTAAATAGTTATTATGAGTCTACCACATACAATTAAGAACTCTGATCAATATAATAATCAATCATGATTTCAAAGGACCAATGATGAAGAATGTTATCTATGTACTGACAGAGAGGGAATGCAGAATAAGACATATTTTTGATAGGGCCAATATGGTGATTTGTTTGGCTTGACTATGCTCATTTCCTACAAGAGTTTTTGTAATTCTTTTTTTCTTTCAGCAGGGAGAAATGATGGGGAAAAAAATAAATGCTTGATAATTAGAAAAAATAAAATCTAATTTTAAAAAGAGCCTATTATATACAAGGCAGGCTTGTTGGGCACTATGGGGAATACAAAGAACAAAATTATTCAGTTTTGTACTAAAGGCACTTGATAATGGAGAGATAAGGTAAATTCAGGAAACTTCTGTTTTTTACATATGTTCCTAAACACCAGTCATAAAGTAGAGCATATTTTCCCATGAAAACAATGACTCAGGGCAGTGGGGGTGGGAGAGAGGAACAGGGTTATGTTCCTGACTAAGAGATGGCATAAGAACACAAGTGTGAAGCTCACAGGGCACTGCATATGACAGAGCACACCATAGTAATTCAAAAAATACATATAAATGGCACCACATTGACATCAGTCTTTCCCTCAAGGGAAAAGGAGGTAAGGAGGACTACTGGTAATATGGTGCCCCATTGGAAGGAAAAAGAGGACGAACAGTAATGTCATGTCACATTTTTTTTGAGACATTAAGGAGTGATTATACAGATCCTGTGTGCATAACTAGGTAACTTGGTAACCCATCAATAACAGGTATGACTAATAAAAATTTAAAAAAGATACAACCACTATGAATTTCTGTCATCTTTTAGAAATAGAAAAATCACACTCTAAATCCTAAGACTGTTGGAGTTGGAATGGACCTTGGAGAACCTCTAGTCAAATTCCATCATTTTGCAGAGAAAAGAAACTGAAGTGCAAATATGCTAAATAACTTGCCTCCAGGTTATATATCAATGAACAAGCATTTATTAAGCACCTGCTTTGTGCCAGGCACTGGGCTGGGCCATAGGGATACAAAGTCAAAAGTAAAACACTCAAAGAGCTTACATTCAAATGAGTTAACATATGTAAACACTTTGCAAACCTTAAAGCACTTTGTAAATGCTACTTATTATTACTATTATTAATGGAGGAGATAACTACACTTATGTCAAGTGTTCTAAACCTGGGCAAATTTCAGGGGAAGCCTATGAATTTAGAAGAGAAAAAAATTACATATTATTTTCACTCACTTCTAACTAAAATGTAACTTTTCCTTCAATTATGAACATAGGCAAGAAAAAAATCATTATTCTGAGAAGGGGGTCCATAAGCTTCACCAGACTGGCAAAAGAGTCTGTGATACAAGAAAGGTTAAGAATTCCTGACATATAAATATATGTATGCATATATGTACACTTATATATATGCATACATATGTACAAAATACATTCAAGATAAGGCAAGGGAAAGGTACTAACAGATGGGAGGACCTGAAAAAGTCTTTAGGCAGAAGATGGTCCTTAAAATGAACCATGAAAAAAATGAGGAACTTTAAGATGTCAAAGAAAGGAGGGAGAGTGTAAGGAGAACATTCCAGATGTGAGAGATAGCCAATTCAAAGGCAAAAAAAAAAAAAATGGGAGATGGGTGTCATGTAAGAGGAATAGGCAAAGAGAACACTATGTCTGAAATCTGTATAATCTGAATAATCAAACTGAAAAGGTAGGATGGGACTAGGTTGTATAGAGTTTTGAAAGCCAAACAAAAGAAATTTCTATTTGATCCAGAAGATAATTAGGGAGTTAGCTACTGAGTATTATTATATGAGGGAGGCAGAGAAATGGTCAGACCTGCATTTTAGGAGCTTATTGGCAGCAGAGGCAAGACAAGAATCAAAGTTTCATGACTCTTAATCCAATGCTCTTTTCACTTTACAGAAGTCCTGTGAGTATAAATACACTTTAAACATTAATAATACAAAGAATTCCAATATACCATTTAAGTATTTACAATATACACAGACACTTCTATATCATATATTCACCCTATCCACAACTAATCGGTCATAAACATCAAAGGAGTAATTAACAACAATGTTGCTTTAGTTCTCAGAATTCAGAAGGGCTTGGAGTATTTGATGTATATGGATGGTTATCTCTCTTCAAAAAGCTGTCCAATTACACATATACCTATACCAAATTTCTTGCCTTCTCAATGAGGAGGGTTGGGGAGGGAGGGAGAGAATTTGGAACTCAAAATTTTAAAAACAAATGTTGAAAATTGTTTTTAAAGGTAATTGGGGAAAAATACTAAATAAATATTAAAAAAAAATAAATGCTGTCCAAGAAAATCTAAATTGCTCCTTTCTTTTTTCTCCAGAATAATTTCCATGAAATAAGCAGAGTCACTTCATCAAAGGTAGCCTTAAAGGAGAAAAGAAGTCAGGAAAGGCCAGTCTGAAGTGTCAATAGGAGTAGAGTATGTCCATCCACTTTCCTTTGCCTTAATGATGGCAGGGGGAGGGAGGATTGTTCATAAGCTGACCATATGATATCAACTCTTAAAGTTTCTTGTTAGTTTTCAAAACACACTTTGGATGGGGCAAGGGGAAGGAGGACAAGGGAACAGGCATTTAAATGGTGCCTCCTGAGTTCCAGGCACTGTGCTAAGTGCTTCACAAATATTACCTCATTTAATGATTACCTATCCCATTTATTTTGTCTTCCCCATACCTCCCAGAAACACCATTCCCATGTGAACAGACACAAAAAAAGGGAAGAGAATGTAAAGATTTGAAAACATGAAGAATAAGCGTTAATTAAACATAACTGAATGAAACTTTTAATGTAGAAGAGTTTCTAAACATGAAATCAATGCAAAACCTAAAGGATGAGGGCCAACTGAGTGGTACAGGAGTATCATACTTAAATATCCATTTTCCTTTTAGGTGATTCTGTAGTCAATAGTATTTTTTTTACCAAACCTATAATTTCATAGGTATATGGTGCTGTTAATTAGCAACTTTTTTTCTACCAATCAAAAGGGTACTTTCTCTGCAACTTATAGTTGAAGAGAGTTGCCTGGTATACTTGCCCAGGATCGTCCAGCCAGTGAGTGCCAGAAGTAAAATTTGAACCAAGATCTTGCTGACTCTGAGTCATTTCTCTGTTCACTGAGCTACCCTGATCCTCAGAATCATCCATACCATCTATCATCCCATACTTACAACTATGAACACTAAAGATTCTCTACCTGCTCCCCTAATATCGCTACAGAATGACTTAAGTACTGATGAGCTCTTACATCTGACATAATCAGACAAAAATGATCATAGATTTAGAGCTGGAAGGTACCTTTAAGGTCATCTTGTAAAAGACCCTGATTTTAGAGATGAGGAAATGGAGGCCCAGAATAGTTAAATGACCTGCCAGGGTCACCACAAGGAGTAAATGTCTGAGTCAAAATTTGAACCCAAGTCCACTCACCCCAAATCCAAGGAAGGCAAAAATGTTTCCTAAAATCATACCGCTGAGGATACCCAAACCCCAACAGTGAAACTGGTCCCTGGAGCAGTGTTAGAACAGACCTTACTGGAACTCCCTGTGTCTCAAACCCAGGAATGTATCTATGACAAAGCAAGCGACCCTTACAGAGAAAGACACATTACAACCACAGCTTTCAGGAGCAGACATCATTTATCTAAGTGCTGTCCAAAGGTCATCTCTCCATACCCCATGCCCCCTCCTACCACCACATACCTCCCACTCCCCCACACACACCCCACTCCCTGCCTGACCACGAAGTCAGAATAGGCAAAGCTCTTTAGCACCCCTTCCTACAACCCAGGTGGGGAAGAAGACTAGGAAGACAAGAGGGGATCTAGATACTTCAGCAACAGAGATAACAGGGGCTCTCCTGTTAGGGCCCAAATTGACAGACAAAGGAGCTACTTTCACAGTACCTTCCAGTGCTGTCCATAAACAAGAATCTGCTTCTTAGCAATATCCATCCTGTTCCAGGCCATTGCTAGGTTTAATTGTTCCAAGGCTGACAAATTTGTACCTGGGAAGAAAGAAAGAGAATGTGTTGACCTCAACAAACTCTCTATTTTGCACTGGTGGAAAGAGAAAGTGAAAAGAAGTTGTCCATCCCTGGAAAATCTCTGGAAAATGGGTTTAAAACCTGTTCAGAGCCCTTACCTTTAAGCAGGGCTGTCAGGATTGCTAAATCAAGGTCTTGCTGCTCTTCTGAATCAGCATCAAATATGGTGATCTGGAACAAGTTTAAAAAAAAAACAGAATAACATACATTTGGGAGAAATATGAAAGGCAAATTTCTCCTTCAGGCCACCAATAAAGCATTGCTAATTCCTTCAGTAATGTCAAAGACAAAGTTAGGATTAGAAGCTTTCCCTGAAAATATCTTAAGCAGGAAACAGAAAACCATGGCCATTTAAGAAAGAACTAAAGATATGAGTGTGTCATGGAGAAATTGTTGATTAGAGATTTCTTAAGAGGCTACCTCAAAGTTCAGAGACAAATGAGTGTAGTGTTAATTGGACAACAGGTTAGATCATTCTATTCACATGATCTAAAAAAAGTAAAGTTATTTCAAATATCCACTCCCCTTAAAATACCTAAGATAGGTACTAAGTAGTGGACAGACAGAAAATCTTTGTGGCATCAGACACATCTGTTTCCTGCAACACCATTAATGTCTCCTGGAAACAATAGTATGGTATAGTCGAAGTAGCCCTGGGCTTTAAAGTCAAGGGAGAGCTGGCTTTGAATCCTGGCTCCAACACAACTTCATGAACATGAACCTAAGCCTCTGAGCTTCAGTTTCAACATATCCAAACTGGAAACAGTGCTTTGTACTACCTAAAAACAACTTCATAGGGTTTTTGCCTAATAAACTTATGCTACAGGAATGGGAGCCATTATCATTGCTGAAGCTAATGGGAAAGATAAAGATGAACCAATAAAACAGATAAGACTTCTCATAGTGAGGCATGCATTTTTGGACATGGCCAATAGGGGAACTTATTTTACTGGATTATGCATATTTGTTAAAAAAGGGTTTTCTTAGGGGCAGCTAGGTGGTGCAGTGGACAGAGCTCTGGCCTTGGAGTCAGGAAGACCTGAGTTCAAACCCAGTCTCAGACATGACACTTACTAGCTGTGTGACCTTGGGCAAGTCACTTAACCCCTATTGCCTTACCAAAAGGCAAAAAAAAGAGTTTTTCTTTTTTTATTGTTTAATTAAGGAACTGTAAAAGTAGAGATAATAAATGCTTGTAAAAATCAACAAAACTTTTTAAAAGGTTTCTCATTGTGAAAGAATATATCTAATATTGCAGATTTTCCAGATGAAACATATATTGACTACAGCGGCATGGGAAAAGCCCTGAATTGATCTGATTTCAGTCCCAGTTCTCCAATTAACTACCTGTCACAAACTAATTGCCCCTAACGAAGTCACTTAGCAGAGTTCTGCCTCACTCCCATCAAATTGGCAAAGTTGACCAAAAAAAGAAAATGACATATGCTACAGGGACTGTGGGAAAATGGGTACATTAATGCACTGCTGCTGGAGCTGTGAAATGGTCCAGCCATTCTGGAAAGCAATTTGGAACTATGCTCCAAAGCTATTAAACTATGCATACCTTTTGACACAGCAATACTACTGCCAGGTTTATGTACCAGAAAGAGATTTTAAAAAGAGGGAAAAAAATCCATATATGTGTACATATGTATATATACACAAATATATACACACATATATCAAAATATCTATAGCAGTTTTTTTTCCAATAGCAAGGAATTGGAAACTGAAGGAATGTCCATCAAATGAGGAATGAAGTTATGGTATAGGAATATAATGAAATACAATTGTGCTATAAGAAATGAGAAAGTTGGAAAGACTTGCATCAATGGATGCAGAGTGAAATGAGCAGAACGTTGCCAAGACAATCAACTTTGAAACAGACTTTAGAACTCTAACATAATGATCAACCTCAGTCTCAGAGGACTGATAATGAAACATGCTATCCATATGCACAAAAGTGAGGGACTTGGGGTGCACACTGAGAATTACTCTTTTTTGGACCTGGCCAATGGGAGAATGTGTTTTGCTGGACTATACTTGTTTGTAAAAGGAATTTTGTTTTTCTTACTTTCTCAGTGCGGGTGTGGGAGGAAGAAGAAGGTGAATTTTCACTGAAAAAATACAATTTAATTTAAAATAGTAACTTAAATTCTTTGAGCCTGTTTCCTCATCTGTAAAATGAAATATTGATCTAGATTAACTCTAAGAATTCTCTAATTATAGTTATACCAATTCCATGCATGTGATGAACTTCAGATATGCATGAATATACTCAACTCTTAAATATTCAGGATCTCATTACCAAATTCATGTATTGAATACATCTAATATTTCAGATTTTCCTGTTGGAAAATATGCAGATTACATAAGCATGGGGGAAAGCCTTGTAATAGACATCATTTCAATCCTAGAAAATTTTCTAATAAATTTTTCTACTTCCTAGGATCTCAAGCAAATGTTTCATGATAGAAGTATTAAAATTGCTGGATAAAATGAGATGTGAATAACTAGGAGATTTCAAGTTCTACCTAACTCAGGCCCCCCATTAGCCAAGTATTAGAGGACAAAGACAGGTCTTTTGCCTCTCTTTGTATCTCCAACATTTGGCACAGTGCCTGGCACCCAGTAGGTGCTCAAGTGGTTACTATTAGGCTGTATTACTGCTCCTGTCTGAAATCTACCCTGCTGCCATGCAACAGATGAAGCAATAGCATATCGTACTGTCTTTAGGATAAAGATACTTTAGGATGCTCTCTTGAAGTTGCTCTCCTCTTGGCTCTCATAACAGGTCTTGGTATTAAAATGTATAACTAAAACCCTCTCTTCTTTGCATAAGTGGGGGATGAAGGATGTGGAACTTTGCATAGACTCTTAGCAGTTAATATGTTAGTTGAATTTGCTTAACTTTTTCCCTCTCTTTTTATTTTTAACTACAAAGGATGTGCCCTTGGGGAGCATATATAAAAATAAAAGATACCAGTAAAAATTTAAATAAATTTTTAAATGAATAAATGTATGGCTGATATAGGCAAGTTAAGTCACTTATTAGCCTACTAAATTATCTTTTAATTCCTTATGTAAGTACAAGTTCTGTCCCAAAAACAGAAAATAAGCACTTTGAGGATAAGAACTGTTTCCTTCTTTTGCTTTTTGCATCCTCAGCACCTAGCAGTGCCACGCACAAAATGGATGCTTAATTGATGTCAAATTGAATGGAATGGTTGAATTCATATTTGCCTGAATGATTGATGATCAGTTGGATTTGAAACCAGCAGTATAAAGGGGACAGGAAAGGAATAGAAAGTCAAACTGTATAGAATAAGCAACTATAATTAAAAAAAAAACTGAAAACTGAATGTTGGAGGGGGATTAAAAAAAAAGATACATATTCATTAAAGCCAAGAGTTTCAGGCTTCTAAAAAAAAAAAAAGCAGGTCCATCAATCATACTCACAGATTCTCTATGCTCCATACACTCCAACAAAATTTTTAAAAGGTGATTGGACTGTTTAGGACCAAAATTGAAAGTGCTTTGAATCATATGAATGATTTCTTCCTTCACCAAAGGGTGGAGTTCCCTGGGAGAAAGACAAATGGACATAATTTGACACAGTACAGAGAAAGAAGTAATCAGAAAGATAAGAAATATAACTAAGAATGGCACTGTTAGTACCTAACTTCTGAGACTCTAAGTATGCCAGGGACAAAATAAATCCACAGGTTGAGGTAAGTATGATACAAGTTCAAAGAGGGCACAGGGTACCCAGACCTTGAGAATATGTCATTAAAAAATTCTCTAGAAAAGCATTGGACAAAGTAGGAGCAAGGTTAAAAGGGAGGCCAAAAGAAGAAGCTGATACTTTCATAATTTTTTTTTTAGGCAATTAGGGTTAAGTGACTTGCCCAGGGTCACACAGCTAGTAAGTGTCAAGTGTTTGGTTTGAGGTCAGATTTGAACTCAGGTCCTCCTGACTCAGGGCAGGTGCTCTATCTACTGTGCCACCTCGCTGCCCCGATACCTTTCATTTCAGATCTGGAGCTCTGGCTTTGTTCACCTGGAGCCTGGTTTTAAAAGAACAGCAAACTTTCTATACTTCTAGCATCGGCAGAATACCTCGCTAAATTTAATGGTGGGCAAATCAAAGCTACCTATTTATCTGAAGAATGTGAAATGGGAGAGGATACACACTCCATTTAGCCAAAACGGATAAATATGGCCTATAATTCTCAACACAGGAGTTTAGGAAAGAGGGGGAAAACCAATTTCTTCTCTTTGTTATTTCCACGCACTCCCACATCCTAAATCCTACTTTTTTATGCCTGCAATGGCCATTCTGGCATCAACTAAAATACAAAAGCGCTTCAGAATGAAACTGTCAGTACTCCCATTAGTATCAATCTCCCATCTTCCTTATTTAGGACATACTCTGCCACTTAATACCTGTGTGACCTTGAGTAAGTCACTTCTCTGGACCTAAGTTTCTTCATCTGTAAAATGAGAGGCTTAGACTAGCTGACCTCTAAGATCTCTTCTTGCTCTATCATTCTGTGCTTTCTTTTATCCTAGTTTATATAAATGTCTTTCCTGCCTAATTCATTCAGTGTGCTTAATAACCCTGGCACATGAGCAGACATCAAACTCACCCTTCATCAGCTGTGTGTTTGTAAGTGAAGGCCAAGACATCAGCAGCTCTGCCTGTACCCTCACAGACCACCACGGGAACTGGGGAGCTTACTCTGACAAACTCCCACACCATGAGAATCACATTAGGGCCTCCTTCCACCACCAGACCCACCACTGGTACACCTTGGCCCATTCCTGTTTCAGAACACAGAAAACCAAACTATTATCCAAGGTTCTCAACCAAAGGACAGAATTTATTTCCTGAAAGACAGTCAATCTGTTTTTCACCTATTCATCACACTGTATAGACAAGGTATTTCAAGATCAAGCAGGATGTCTTTGAAGTTAAAACAACATATGTCAGAGGCCTCAGAGTGAAATATATCTTCTAAAAAGCTAAACAAAAAGAAAAAGAAAAAAAAAAGGAAATTGAAAAATATATTCAAATTCTATTTTGTATACTATACTGATTTCTTTAGAGCCCAAGAATTCAAAGGTCTGGTCATTGTTTTCAAGGACTACAGTTCACATCTATTTACTATTTTAAAAGAGCAGCACTAATAAAGAATTTATTATTTCCTAATATTACAAAATTACAAAGAAAATTGTATTATTTCTGCATTTTTGGTTACCAAGACATGGCACAGCTGATTGTTAGTGAATGATAAGTTTGAGAAAATTTCTTCCTCTGTTTTTTTAAGGTCTTTATTATAGAGGTGGAATGGTACAGTGGATAGAGTGCTGGGCTAAGAGTCAGAAAAATTTGAGTTCAAATCCCAATCTAATACTCACTAGCTGTGGGACCATAGGCAAACCACTTAAATTCTCTGTTTCTCAGACAACTCTCTAGGATTAATCTATTAAGCAATAATTAATTATGTACTTAAAAATTTAAATACCTTTTTTTAATATCAGTAGTTTTTTCAAACCAAGAAGTCAAAAAATAATGACTTTTTTTTCCATATGCCTTCAACACTTGTATCCAGAAATTCTAAGTTAAAGAATTTTTATGATTATGATATATTGTTATATAATCTACACCCTTTGTGAATTTAATTCTATTTTTAAAATTTGTACATGTTAATTTGATGTTCCCTTTTATTACACATACTCAGCACTTATATAAAAAATGGCAAACTTAATTTCTTCTTTTTTTAAAAAAATCCTAGAGTTGAGTCTTTTCATTGCCCTCCCCCCTATCATTCTCCTCCTTCAAAATGAAGGAGATTTCCCTAGTTTGGTATCAGGGACTGTTTCATTTTAATCTTTGTAGCCTCAGCACCTGGAACAGTGCCTAGCACAGAGTAAACATTTCAAAAATGCTTGTTGAATTAACGAATGAATAAATGAATATCAAAACATTATTCAGATGTTGAAGCGAATTGGGCTTTTCAAATTATTCAGGCTTATTTTATATGGTGACATAATGAATGATTTAAATATTCTGAACAATTAGATCGAGACAGATGCTGCCAAAACACTGTCATATATAATCTGAAGCGTTAACTCCTTCACGACAAACTCTCTAAGACCACTGCCCTAGAGATACTATGGTCAATAAAGTAGAATTCTTTGCATATTCTATCAGCTATTTCCATACTGCTGCATCACCAGCAGAACATTTTCTAAATTTTCCAAATTCTATCACTATAGAGCTTTTTATTTCAAAATAGGAACCAGATACTTTTACTATAACTATTATCATATTCATAAAGACATGGAACTGTTGTATTTGTAACTGTAATTTTTAACATCATACTCCCCAAAGAGAGACAAATCATCTCATAAATGTGTTACGTTATCAAAACCTGAGAACATTGCTATTTGCGTTTTTATGTGGCAGAAAAAATTAAATACCTCTAAAGAGAAACACATTTATTTTTGCTTTCTTCAAAGTATCCTGCCAATACTGTGGACATCAGTTTGCATCCATCATAGGCATTTTTTTCCGAGGGATTGATTTCTGAAGTGTCATGGTAAAGTGAACCCATGCGTCACTGGAGAGATCATGCTATCAAATAAAAGTCTCCTGCTACACTGGTAAAGACACAAGAGAGAAACCATTCCTGTTTGGGGAGACTCAGATTGTGGAAAGGCTGTTTTTTTGTTTTGTTTTGTTCTTAACAACTATAATCCATGCCTTTAAATTTGAAACTGTCAGCACATCCTTTTGGAAAATAAACTAACTAAGCTATACTGGCTATGTTCCAAACAGTTGAACCTAGTAACCTCTACAGCAGTTTAATTTTTTTTTTTTTAGCAATTTCATTATTTGTATTAGGTCTGAATACAAAATGGTCTATTCAATTTCTTTCTTCAAATCCAAGGCATGATGAAGAATTCATATTTGCTTGACTGAAAAACAATGGAGGGAGCAACACAAATGAGGAGGTTTCATCCTATCATTAATGGATGAATGAATAGTTGGTGTAGCATTCCCATTACGTCTACTTTAGAGCAAAAAAAGACAATATGATAGCATGTTTGCACAGTGTGCTTTGCCCTTTAAGTAAGAAGACCAGCCTTGTGTTCTGAGTAATGCTTGTGCCACATTTTTTTTTTAAAAATGTCCTTGGAACCACTAATTTTTAATGTACAATACGATCAACTCCACCAACAAAAAAAGGAACAGCACCCTGAAGATGACCTTGAATCTAGGTGTTGTTCTACACCCACTATACCACACTGCCTTAAATTTTGTTTTTAATGGGAATCGTAAACTAAAATTAATTGATTTACAAAATAAAATCTTAGAAGTTTTAAAGTCCTTGAAAGAAACATCTCTATCTGTGACTATATAGGACATACAAATCCAAGGGGACTTCATAGGAAATTACAGAATTATACCACTAAGCCTGGAAGACCACTAGAGAGTCTAGCCAAACAATCAATCAACAAGTAAGCAATTTATTAAGGACCTACTATATGTCAGGTATTGTATTAAGCCTAGGGGGTTTCAAGTGAAAAATAAAAGTCCCTGCCCTGAAAGAGGTTCGGTGGGGGGCATGGAGTGGGTCACAACATGTACACATATTTTGTCGTTGTTTTTGTTTAGTGGTTAACTCTGACCCCTTTTGGTGTTTTCTTGGCAAAGATACTGGAGTGGTTTGCCATTTTCTTCTCCAGCTCATTGTACAGATGAGGAAACTGAGGCAAACAGGATTGAGTGACTTGCCCTGGGTCACCCAGCTAACAAGTGTCTAAGGCCAAATTTGAACTCAGGAAGATGAGTCTTCTTGACTCTCTATTCACTGGGCTACCTAGCTGAATACAGAATGATTTGGTGAAACAGGCACAAACAGCTATGGGGAATCTGACATATTCCAAAAGGGTAGCCTCAGTCAAAATATCTAAGTAGGTTAAATTTATCTTAAGAACCACAGTTTTGTACTTTTTTTCTCCTAGTGGGTTCCTCTCTTCTCTTTCATCCCCACCACTGTGGACATTCTGGGGACTTTTGTCTCCCTTGTGTAATCAAAGCCTACCTCTCAGCTCCTTCATTCATCCTATGGTATTAATGATTTACTCATTACTTTTCTAAGGACATGGGAGGTGGGGGCTGGTTTGTTTTGCTTTTTGTAGAGAACTATGATTTCATTGGTGAAGTCAACTACTGGTATGGAAACACACTCAACTAACTAAATAACTAAGCAACTGTTTCACAACTTAAAGCATTAGAGAGTTGCCTGGTGATACAACTACTGTGTGTCAGAGGCAGGACCTAAACCTAGCTCTTCCTGTTCTATATCCACTATAGTACACTGCCTTAAATCCAGTTTTTTTTTGTTTTTTAAGCAATTGGGGTTAAGTGACTTGCCCAGGGTCACACAGCTAGTAAGTGTCAAGTGTTTGATCTGAGGCTGGATTTGAACTCAGGTCCTCCTGATTTCAGGGCCGGTGCTGTAGCCACTGCACCACCTAGCTGCCCCACATTCAGTTTTTAATAGGAATCAAAAATTAAAATTAAAGAAATTTCAAGCATCTGCCAATAGTCCAGAAGAATGTATGATCTTCTTTCGAGGAGTACCTCTTGGTAACTCTTATATTTCTCTGGTAAAACCTCTTCTGTATCCATAACAACATAATTATTAACAACAACTAGTATTTATATAGGGCATTAAGGTTTGCAAAGAACTTTACAAATATTGCCTTTTTTCTTAATCCTCTCAATTCTTGGAGGTAAGTACTATTATTATCCCCATTTTACATATGAGGAAACTGAGGCAGTCAGAGGTTAAGTTACTTGCCCAGGACCACACATCTAATATCTGAAGTCCTATTTGAACTCACATCTTCTTGACTCTGGGTCCAGTGTTCTATCCATCATGCCACCTAGCTGCATGTTTCATGGGCTATAGAGGAACAAAGGACCAAGCTCCTCCCCTAAATTTAAAAGCTTCACTCCCACTGCCACCACCTTAATTAAGACACATTATTATTTCATTGCTAGATTACTACAATAGCCTCTTAACTGATCTCCTCGGTTCCAAGATCTCGTTCAATCCACCTACATCCTGGAATGCTCTTCCTAAAACACTATTTTGATCATTCTATTCCCCTACTCAAAAATCTTCAATGGCTCCCCAATTCTTTCACTACTAGGGGATCAAGAACTTCCATATTCTATCACCATCCTTATCTCTCTAAACTTTTATAGACTTACCACATAATTTAACATTTAGCTAGGTCCCAAGGCATAGTTATATAAGTTATGACAACTGTTCCCAATGCAATGGAAATACTCAGGACAAATTTGAATAATGTGACCACTTCAAGGGGAATTCATTATTCCCACTAATACATTCTATCTCATTCTGTTCATTGTGATTGAATGTATGTTTGTTTTGTTCCTTTTTCTTCCTATTTACTACAGACAGGTGGTGGTACAGCAGACAGAGTGCTTGGTCTGGAAATAAAGAAGACTTGAATCTGGATTCTACCTCAGACATATAGTAGTCATATAAACATGAGCAAGTTGTTTAATTTCTCTTAGCCTCAGTTTCCTCATATGAAAAATGAGAGAGTTAGGCTAGATACCTCTAAGTTTTTTTTTCCAATAAGTGCCACTGTGCCTAGTACAGTGCCTTCTTTGCTCATACTAGACATTCTATAAATACTTCTTTACTGACAGCCAAATAGTACTTACGGGAATGTATTTTTTGCAATGACAGGTATTTTTCTAGGTTCCTCCTCAGCCTCATTTCATTTCCATATTTCCCCACAGTACCATCATCTGACAGAATGAAATATGAGTGCATGCTGTTGAGGGTGGTCAGCTTGCTAAGGGGATTGCCCAGAGTCTGGTACATGCAGACTACCTGAGTGATCAAAGGGAGCAAAAAGCAATCAAAAATGAGAACAAAGGTCCAAGTCCTGAGTTTGAAAATCATAAAGTTGTAAAGTGAATGAGTCCCAGTGAATCCCAATACCAAATGAACCTGATACTAAGGTCTCAGATGTACACAAAGCAAGAGGATACACAACTCTTTAAGACCATCAACTGAAGAAAAGATACAAATCCACACTGGTAGAAGTTCCTTAGAGTTGGAAAGAATTCCTTTAAGGAGGAAAACTACAAGGTCCAGTTAAAAGAAAATGAAAAACGTATGTAAAATATGGAAATCTGGGTACTTTTAACTGAAGATTCTTATTTTACTAGAATAATAAAAATAATAACAACAATAGTAACAATAATGATAATAATAGGAGCATCACAGCATGGTAGATGGAGTGCTGGGCTTGGACTCAAGAAGACATAAAATACTGTACCTTGAGGTTAAGGGTTAGTTTTGAATGAATAAATGAATGAGCAATTATTAAGCACATACTGTATGTAAAGCACTACACGTAGAAAAGTTGGACAGTCTCTACTCTCCAGGAATTCATATTCTCACAGGATCACAAAGTTAAGTATTAGAGGCAGGTTCTTATCTTCTAGAACCCAAGCTCAACAATTCTTTCTATCCCCAGTGCTTCACTTGATACCTGACATATAGTAAATGCTTAATAAGTGCTTGCTGCCTGTTGACTTGACCTTGGGCAAGTCCCTTGCTCTCTAGGGTGCCTCAAGCTATTCTACAGAACTTATCTACTGGAGTCATAGAGCTCATAGATTCAGTTACCTACATTTAAGAAATCACAACTCCTAGTGATGCTTAGTAATGAAAATAACTCTGCTAATTAAATCGCAGTGTCTCCAACCAATCAATATCTCAAGTCAGAAGGATGATCATAAACAAATGAAATAGCAATTCGCCCTATAGAAAGCATCAACATCATCTTCTTCAATAATTCTAGATAAGAATCCATGGTTTTTTCAGATGTGGAAATACTTTTCACCAGTACACATCACTCCAGTCCTTTCTAGTCCTTTTATACACTGGAAGTAGTTTACACTGGGCCTCTCCTTTCTAGATGACTAGATGACTCCTCCTAGAACTTCTGTTTAAGGAGATCACTAGGCCCAACATGTCTTCATTCCAGTGACTTTCTCTACCATGACATCTTCCCCTGTTCAGCTTCCTCTTTTGTGACACCTTCTCCCCTTGAAGTCAAGAACTGTCTCTCTTTCTGTTTGTATTTGTTTTTAAGTGCTTAATAAATGCTTGTTGATTGAGTGAGTGAACTATATAATGTCTCATTCAATACCAGCTCTATCTTAGTGAATGGAGTGCTCCAATTAGAATCTGGAGGGTCTCAGTTCAAATTCTATCTTTAGTGCTTGCTAGCTGACCTATTATGGGCAAGACACTTTACCATTCTAAGCCTTAGTTTCCTTATCTGCAAGATGGAGACAATCATATCTGCAATATTCACTCCACAGGGTTGTTATATCTATGTCATTAGACTAAGACTCAAATGAGTTAACAGATATAAAGGACTTTGAAAATCTTAAAGTAGTTATAAATGTTATAAATGTCAATTATTGGTAATAGCGGTGGTGGTGTTGGTAATAGCAGTAGTAGTAATAGTAGTAGAAGTAGTAGTAGTAGTAGTAGCAGTAGTAGGTAGTAGTAGTAGTAATAGAAGGAGATGATGACAGTGATGATGATGATGATAATGATGATGCTACTCTTTATGAGCAGTTATTGCTGAACTTTCTGCTGATGAGTCCCTCAAACACCAACAAACATTTATTATGAGCCTACTATGCATACAACTCTAAGCTAAACTACTTCAGCAACTGCCAAAAGAATTACTTAGAGTTTGATAAAAATTAATCATCTGAAAGAACTGAAGAAATTGGAACCACTCTAGTGATTATTTGTTTTCAGGTCAATATTTCCCTTTATGTAAGATTAAACACTTCAAGGAACACTCAGACATAAGAACTCAATAGGAGTCCTACAACACATTTTTAGAAGTGTGATATCCTAACAGTCTATAAGAAGAGTCCTTTTGTTAAGAACACAACTACTGCTATCTTGTCAGTAGAAAACTATTTGACGATTACTCTTCACAATCAAAATCATAACAATTCACTAGCAAGAAAGCTTCCCTCTTAAGAAAGGAAAAGGAGATTTCTTCATTCTATCACCATTAAAAACAAGAAAAAGTATTAACTTTTTTAAAGGCTTATTTTACTCACATCTTTTCCAATAAGATCTCTCTGGTTCTCAATAATTCCCCAAGGAGGGATTCCAACTGTCCAGATTTTTCTGAGGCATTGAGAGGAATGTGCTCTGAGGGCATCCCCAACATGCTTGGAGACTCCTACAAATATTCAATTCAAAGGTCAAACATTAGGTCCTGCTAATTCTCATTGTGCCCTTTTACCTGCCCAATTCCCTTTAGACTTTTATATAGAACATGGTGGCTTGAAGAGAGGAGGAAAGTGAGAATATGCATTGTTCCCCTTGCAAGCAGATGTTTTAAGTAGGTGGCCCTTAACACCTGTAATTTCTCCCAACTGATCAATCAACATTTATAAAGCACCTACCATGTGCGGGCATTGTGCTAAGTACCAGGGATACAAAAAGAGACAAAAGACAGTCCCTGCTCTCAAGTAGCTCACAATCTAATCCCAGTGCTTCCCCTCATCCCTTTCAAGGTTCTTTTCTTTTTATGAAGTGAGTTTCTTCTCCTTATCCCATCCCTCCTTCAAAGCCTACTTTGTCTTGGCATCACCTTCCTCACTGGACACCCAATCTACACACTCACAATATTCTTCCTCTGTCCTTTGCTTACCTTAACTCTCTCATGTCATATCCCCACTTTCATGTCATATCCCCACTAGAATCCATTAGATCCCCTCATTATACAGCTAAGTTTCCTTTCCTGAGGCCCACAAAGGTTAAGTGACTTCACCAATGTCACACATTTAGTAATTGTCTGAGGGAGAATTTGAATCCAGGTTTTTCTGACTTCAAATCCAGCATCCTATCTGCTACACCATTTCCCTTTCTCAAGGGAAAACCATTATAGGTGTGCCCTTCCTATATCGTCTTTTCATACATTGGTCTTCTCTTCATTCCTCTACTCCCAATCCCCTATTTCAAATAAAATTTGTATAGAAACATACTACTTTATGTGAGATAATTTTTCCCATTCCTCCTCTCCCAGTGCATCTCTCTTTCTCACCCCTTCATTTTATTTTTTTAAATCATGCCATCATAGTCAACTCACACCCATGCCCTCTGTCTAAGGATCCTCTTTCTAACTGCCCTAATAATGATAAAGTTCTTAGGAATTACAGCTACCATATTCCAACACAGGTATGTTAATGGTTTAACATTACTGAATAACTTATGATTTCTCTTTTCTGTTTGTTTACCTTTTTATGCCTCTCTTGAGTCTTGTATTTGAAAGTCAAATTTTCTGTTCAGCTCTGGTTTTTTCATCAGAATGCTTGAAAATCCTCTAATTAAATGTCCATTCCCCACCCCCCACAGATTATACCCAGTTTTGCTAGGTAAGTTACTCTTGGTTATAATCCTAGCTCCTTTGCCTTTCAGAATATCATATTCCAAGCCCTCCAGTCTTTTAATGTGGAAGCTATTAAGTCTTGTGCAAGCCTGACTATGGCTCCATAATATTTGAATTATCTCTTTCTGTTTGCTTACAATATTTTCTCCTTGTCCTGGGGGGCTTTGGAATTTGGCTATAATGTTCTCTAGGGGTTTTCACTTTAGGATCACTTTTAGGAGGTTATCATTAGATTCTTTCGATTTCTATTTTACCCTCTGGATCTAGCATATCAAAGCAGTTTTCCTTGGTAATTTCTAGAAATGTAATGTCTAGGATCTCTTTTATTATCATAGCTTTCAAGTAGTCCAATAATTCTTAAATTATTTCTCCTCAATCTATTTTCCAGGAGAGTTGTTTTTCCAAAAAAAATTTCAAATTTTTTTTAATATTTTTTATTTCATTTTGCTGTTTCTTGATGTCTCATGGAGTCATTAGTTTCCATATGCCCAATTCTAATTTTGAAGGAATTATTTTCATCAGTGAACTTTTATACCTCTTCTTCTGTTTAGCCAATTCTTTTTACAGAGCTATTTTCTTCAGTAAATTTTTGTACCTCTTTTAGCATTTGGCCAATTATGTTTTGCAAGGAGAGAATAGAATAAATGGGGGGCAGGATAGGATGGAGGGAAATATAGGTAGTCTTTCACAACATGACTATTATGGAAATGTTTTGCATGACTACACATGTGTAACTTATATTGAATTGCTTGCCTTCTCAATGAGGGAGGGTGAGGAAGGAGGGAGAGAATTTGGAGCTCAAAGTTTTAAAAAGGAATGTCAAAAATTGTTTTTATATGCAACTGGGAAATAAGATATACAGGCAATGGGGTATAGAAATCTATCCTGCCCTACAGGAAAATGGAAGGGGAAAGGGATAAGAGAAGAGGAGGGAGGTGACAGAAGGGAGGGCAGATTGGGGGAAGAGGTATTCAGAATGCACACCATCTGGGGGTTGGGGGAGGGGAGAGATGGGGAGAAAAAATAGAACTCAAAATCTTGTGGAAATGAGTGTTGAAAACTAAAAATAAACAAATTAACTAGTAAAAAAAAATTGTTTCTTGATCTTCCCTGTCACCATAATAACTCTTTATGATCAAGTTCTTTGTTGTTGTTCTTTGCTCCTTTTTTTCCAGTCTATTTCTTGACTTTTAACTTTTTATTAAAGCTGAACTCTACTCCCAGAGTGGAGGGGACAATGTCTTCAGGTTTTTCATTCTTCTGTTTTCAGAGCTACTTCTGGGGGTCTGTAAATTTTTAATGCTTCCAAGGTGCTATGATCTAAGGAGGGGTGTGGTCCCTGCTCTCTTGGCCTGTGTTCTGGTCTTTATCCAGGAAGGAAACTTGTTCCCCTATTACCTCAAGTCTAGCCCTGGAACTTGGCCCTGGAACTTGGCCCTGGAACTTGGCCCTGGAACTGTGACTATGCCTCCTGGTATCCTGCCACCACAATCACTAGTGCTCCTTTCTGCCTTGGAATTGAGACCAAGAACATGACTCCCTTGTAAGGGATCACAAGCATTCTTTTCCACCCTCAAACTGTCACCAGGATCCCTGTTTTCCTTCACCCACAAGCTAGTGTTCCTCTTCACTCTAGGACTGTGGCCTGAAACTGTGTATGGGCAATGCAACAGAGTCCTAAACCCAGTGCCAACAGAGGGTCCCCCATAATCTCTTTCTCATCAGTTGTCTGAGTCCTTTCCCATCTGTGGGCTGAGAGCTCCTAAAGCTATTGCTGCTGTTCATGTAACCACCTCCAAGGCCTGCTATGGGTGCAGTGGTATGGCCTGCACTTCACTCCAGGCCCACCACAGCCTGGTGAGGCAGACCTTTCCTGTCAAACTCCTAAGTTGTCTTGGTCTGGAAAATTATTTTATCCAACCTTTGTTGGTTCTGCGCTGCAGAATTAGATCTGAGGCATTATTTTAAAGTTGTTTGGAGGGGAATTTGGGAGAGTTCAGATGAGTTCCTGCTCCTACTCTTCCATTTTGGTTCCATCATTTGGAATCTTTTTGAAAGTTGCCCTAAAGTAACTCAACCATCTTCATCATTGCCAAGATCTTAAAACTTCAAGCATGTACTTCAGACAAAGCCTTGCTCAATTTCATCTATTTCTTTTATTCCTAAAATTCCATCATCTCTTTCATCTTTTCAGTAGAAATAAAATATCAATTTAAAATGAACTTAGAAATCAAGTACAATCTTCTGTTCTATATAAAGATGTGAACAGAATATACCCCAGGAAAATGGGAAAAGGCACCATTCAATCACCCATAAATGATAGGATAAAACCTCCCCCTTTTCTTAATCTTCTATTTCCTTTTCATCAGACTCCTTGCAATTCATCTATTCAATCATCCAAAAAGCATTTATTGAGAACTGGCTACATATAA
Organism: Vombatus ursinus; assembly: GCF_900497805.2. NCBI lineage: Eukaryota > Metazoa > Chordata > Mammalia > Diprotodontia > Vombatidae > Vombatus > Vombatus ursinus. Next base: position 39,998,719 of record NW_020954585.1, read on the forward strand.
GGCATTTGTGCTAGGCACACATTTGTGAAACAAAAACATCAGGTATTTGATAATCTAGTAGGAAATACATTAATCTGAAATATAGCACCATTTTATTCATAGCTTTTTTGTGGTACATAAAATAATAATCTACTTTGTATTATTTAGTAGGTTTTTTATAAGTTTTAACTGCCTTATCAGAATATAAGTAAGTACCTTGAGGGCAGGAATCAGGTATTATTTATCTTTAAATTTGACATATTGACCTAGTACAATGCCTTATGCATTCTAAAGGATAGGAACAGAGTAATTACAGAGACCTGTAATTTCACTGACACAAGTATGGAAAAACTACCTCCACCAATGCAGGTCACCTTCCCTGCAACTTTGAATCAAAGAGAAGTTTCCTAGAGCACTGGAAGGTTAAATGTTTTGCACAAGATCACACTGCCAGGGCATGTCAAAGGGAGAACTTGAACCCAGGTCTTTCTCAATTCAAGGCCGGCTCCCTGCACTAAACCTCACTGTCCCTAAATGTTTTACATATTGTATGCACTCCAAAATGAATGAAAAAAATGAACTATCACATGACACAAGGCAGCATATGGTTAATAGCATACAAATAAACAAGCAATAATTCAAAAAAGAAGGAGGCTATTTCCAAATGTAGTAATTAAGAAAAGCTTCATAAAGAATTTGGGTCCCATTTGTTTGAGGGGGGAATGATGAGGATGGGATCTAGGCCCCAAAAAAGGAAAAACGCTGGACTTTCCCACATGGCCAAATCTCTGGTGGTCCCATCAAGTATAATCCCATCAACTGGCCTTTCATTGTGGCTATGCCCAATCTCCCAATTCTGTTACCCTTAACCTAATCTAGCCCTCCATTGTCTTACCTCCCTATGGCCACTTCCCACCCTTAATCCTCTCTAGGCTCCATTCTCCCTTGGCCATCTATGGTCCAAGTCCAAGATGTACTATAGCCTCACAGTCCATCCCCCTCCCCCTACCTCCCAGATTACTTGGCCATTCCTACATCCCTTCCATAGTCTTTCTGTATATAAAGTCCATCTTGTCTCTATTAAGATGCTTAGATTCTTAAAATCTAGTCACTGCTCAGATTCTTAAAATCTAGCCAATAGCTTGCTAATTAATGTTCAGACTCCTTAAGAGTCTGCCCAATATGACAGATGTTCTAATAAACCTTGTCTTTGGCTGAAAAAAAAGAAAAGAAAAAAAAGAAAAGCTTCATGAAGGAGGAGAATGGGAATCACATCTGAAAGAATGGAGAGTGCTGCTAGGCAGAGGAGGAGGAAATACAAACAAATACAATATCATAAGCAGAGACACAAAGACGGAAGAGTACAAGTTACTGCCAGAGAAATCAAAGTACATCGATTTTCCTGGTGTGAAAATGTTTACTAGAGGAGTAGTGAGAGATAACACTGGAAAGTCCCATAAAAGCCAAATGTTAGAGGGCCTTAAATAATAAGCTAAAGAATTATAAACTAAGCAGTATAGATCTATTGAAAGATTATAGTGATGAGCTTAAAGCTGTCATTCACAGTATTTGTAAACTCAGAACAAAGAAAACTTTTCCTTCTGTCACCTTTGTTTTGAGCAAAATGCCTAGCACCTCTCTTCCATGTACTCAGACAGCCAATGATACAGGCCTTCTTGCTTTGCTGTTCCTAGCACAAGGCTTTCCATCTCCCAACTCCAACATTTTCACTGGTTGTCTCCCATACTTGGAATTCTCTCCCTCCCCATCTCCATCTCCTGGCTCCCTGGCTTCATTCTTCAAGTCCCAGATAAAATCCCACATTTCACAAGAAGTCTTTCCCAATCTTCTTTTAATGTTAGTGCCTTCTTTCTGAGATTATTTCCAGTTTATCTTAAATAGATTTTGTTTGTACATAGTAGCCTGTATTTTATTTTCCCCATTAAACTGTGAGTTTCTTAAGAGTAAGGACTAGTTTTTGCCTTTCTTTTTGTCCCCAGTGATTAGCACAAGTGTTCAATAAATGTTCATTGACTGGTATTGTCCGTGTATTCAGAACAGATTAGAAGAGGGAGGGACTGGAGTTAGAAAAAAATGGCTAAGAAGCTATTGTTTGCTATAGGCAATAGGAAATGTTGCTTAAGCTTAAGAAAGAGATCTGGGTTATATACGTGGAATTGGGAGTCATCTGCACAGAAATGAAAGATATAGGCGGTATATAGATATAGCTATAGATATGTGTGCATGTATATACACACATATATGCATATGTATATACTATATATATTCACTATAGGAGTGAATGAAAGCATCAGAGGAAAAGTGAAATGAAGAGAAGAGCAACGGACCAAGAATGGAATATTTTAAAACATCCCCATTTAACATGCCAAGAGGAAAGGAAATCAGCATAGGAGACAAAGAATATTACAAGAAGTAGAGAAGAACAAGGATCACGTGGCATAGTTAATTTAGAGGTAGGTCAGAAAAAAGTGAGTGGGTCAGATAAACTTGGTTCAGTTTAATTAACATTTCCACTAGGTATTAGGGGAAATACAGTTATATGAGGCATGGCCTCTGCCCTCATGAAGCTTATAATCTACTTGGAAGATAAGATACATACATAGTTAACTATAATGCATAATAATTCATGATAAGTACATTAGAGGAAGAAAAAGAGTGTAACACGAAGTCTAAGGAGTAAAGTTATTAACAACAGAAGAGACATGAAGGGAATCTTTCATGAGGGAGATGGCATTTGAATTCAATTTTAAAAGAGTTACAGTGGTTTAGCCAATGAAGGGGAATGGAAGGACACTCTAGCCATAGGAAATAGCATAAGCAAATACACAAAAGTGGCAAATTCCCGGGCATGTTTGGGGAGAAAAAAAGTAATCCAATTTGGGTAGACCAGAGAGTAAAGAGAGGGAAGTAAAAATTTGAGAGCACCCTGGTTGGATATCAACAGATTGGGGAGAGCTTTGAATGTCTAACAAGAAATTTGAACTTCACTTGGGTATCAACAGAGAGACAATAAAGATGTTTTAGAAGAGGAATGGTTTTGCAGAAAAGGAAGATTTGACACTGGAAAATCTATTAGAAAAGTACTGCAATAGTCTAGATAGGTAGCAATGTGGGTTGGTACAAGGATGTTGGCTGTGGGAATAGAGAGGGGGACTCTTGGAAGAGATGCTAGAAATATAAAATCATATAGTAAATAAGTATTGATTATCTTTCAAGGTTAGAAGTGAAAGTAAGGAGAGGCATAGGAATCCTCAGCAATGATCTATTTTGATAAAAAGATGATAAAAGAATATTTTTAAAATCAGTTGCAATATATTCAATAAAATCACAATACATTTCACTAAAATGAATTGCCTGAAATGTGGCCATGATTGCATCAATGAATTGCTGAAAATATGTGCTGACACAATTATAATGTAGACAGCATAAACTAAAAATTTCTTTTTTTTTTTAATCTTTCCATAATTGGAGACTCAGGAGAAAATAGTTAGGGGAGGGGGAGGTTTCCTTGCTTCTGTGACAGAAGGAAAAAAATTTAACTTTCAGTTATTTCATTTTTGCACTACCAGCATTTTTCAGACAATGCATGCAATTTACCTCCCAGTTTGATTTTCAGGTCACTTAGTTTTGTAACCTAATCCACCACAAAACACCACATACGCTAGGACTTCTACAAAGTGTGATGACATCATGGCCACTAACCCACTGCCCAGAATGGACCAGACAAAGAGAGAAGTGAGAAATGAAGAAGGCTAATGAAGGGGGGGGGGCTCTACCTGTGTTGATGCCTTCAGTTATTATCCATGCTCCAGTTGTCTCTGCAGCTTTGATCAGCCCTTGACCGAAAACCTGCTTCAGTTTGCGGGGCATCACAAAGTTCTGAATGCCCCCATGAACAGAGATCACAAGTTTTGGCAGTTCCATTTTCCATTCTTTCAACATGAGATGTAATAACTGCTCCAAATTTGTATCATAAGATGTTCGTATATACTGAAATATAAATATAGACAGATAAATAAAATAAATAGTAATAATGTAAAGTAAAAATAAATAGTAATAATAAAGCATAATGTTAGAAAAACAGTGAGTCTTTTAATATAGCCACAATTAGTAATCATTATATTGTATTTATATATTATATATTAATAACACTGATATAGTTTATTAATAATGTTATGTGTTATATAATCATAGTACAACAAATATTATTAATGGTATATCATATATTGTGTGATTATATATTACTTATATTTAATTAATTATAATAATAAATTATATATTATAATATATTGGGGCTAACTATTGTTATTATAAATAGTCACAATTTGTTTTAATGCTAGCTATAAATAATAATAATGCCAGCTATCATTATTATTATTGATAATAATAGCTAACACTCATACAACATTTTAAGGTTTGCAAAGTATTTTTACATATATTAGTGCATTTGATTCTCACAAACAATCCTGTGAAATAGGTGCTATTATTGTCCCCATTTTATAGATGAGAAAACTGAGAAAACAGAGAGGGTTACTGATACATTACATTTCACTGAGATGTTTACTACACACACACACACATGCACACACACACACACATCTATTTCTAAGAACTATAAGTCAATTCCTCTCCTGCCATTCCCAAAGCAGCTTCACCAAGGTTCTTGAGAGGATAAGAGGCACACTACATATAACCAAACACTTTAGCAAATATATAAATAACATTAAGGAACAGAATTTTAGTAAATATGGATGATTAGAGACTAGATTTTGTTTCTTTGTTGCTGTTGTTCATAGGACTATTATACATAACCACATAATTTTAAAAATAACTTTTTTGCTGTCTTTCATTTCTAAGTCATCCATTTCCCACTGTATTTTCCCCCTCTTCCCCTCCCAAAGAGTCACTCCTTATAATAAAGTATAAAGAAAATAAGAAAGAAATAAGTCCCACAGAGCTTAACAGGACATCAAAAAAGTATTACATTCTAAGCACCAATGGGACACCGATGGTCTCTCATTTCTGCAACAAAAACACATAAAGGTGTCTTCTCAAATTGCTTCTTTCAATCCAAGCTTGATAATTATCACTTCAAAGAATTTAATTTTGGTTGTGTTTTTGTTGTTGTTGTTTACATTTACATTATTGTATTTATTGTTTATATATGTGTGTGTGTATGTTTTTTTTAAAATTCTGCTTACTTCATGTTGCATCAGTTTCTAAAAGTCTTCCCAAGCTTTTCTGTATCCATCATGTTTCATACACTGCAGTATTTTCCATTAAACTCATTCATGTACAACAATTTGTTTAGGCATTCCCCATTTGATAAATACCAACTCTATTTCCAGTTCTTTGCTACTATAGAAAGCGCTGCTGCATAGCCTAATAATTTAAATGAATTAAAATAAGGGATACAAGTATGATGTTTTTAGCTGATATACTAGGAAATTTAAAATTCTATAATTTTTAAAAATCTAAAATTTCCTTATGTGGAATTCCTACTATAGTGCTTTTCCCACAATTAACACTTTTTGCTCTACTATGAGCTATTAATTGTTTATACCTAATGAAATGTGGTAATGTTACAAAAAAAAAATCCACAACAGGAAATCCCAAAATAACATATATTTGTTTTAGGGTCATGGGTTCTTGATATTAAAAGAGATCTCAGATATCACCTCATTAATACCCCTATCTAATGCATTAACTTCTTTATAACACATCTAACCAATAGTCATCCAACAACCAAATGAAATACACTAATAAAAAGGAATTCATAATTTCCCAAGGGAGATCATCTAACTTTAGAACAACTCTAATTATTAGGAAGTTCTCCCTAATACCAAGTTAAAATCTAACTATCTGTAACAATGTTCCTAATTCTGCCTCATGAGACCAAGCAAAATAAATGTATTCCCTCTTCCATATGACATGTCAAATATTTGAAACAAATTTCCAGCCCAAGACAACCTGAATGGTTGATGGGAAAGATCTGTTGTGCCAGGCTAGGAGAGGAGTGCAGTTCAACATGGGCCACCCAGGCAAAGACGGGGCTCCAGCGAACTTGAAGCAGGCCTGAGAAGACTGAATCACAAAAAGCTGTGGCAGTTTCCAGACTTCTTAACCCACAAACTCCAAAGACAACTTAGAAGGTCAGTGGGAAAGGTCTGTTGGACCTGGGTGTGAGAGAGGAGCGTGGTCCTGGTCCAGGTCCAGCCCTAGCGCAGCCCCAGGGCAGCAGCCACTGTAGCAGTGGTTACTTCCAGAGCTGTTGGCCCACACACCATACAGTGAGGGAATCAAGTGGCTGATCAGAGGGGGACTGCAGGGATCTCTTTGCTGGCAATGAGGAGGGATTCTCTTGCTTTGCCTGTGCTTGCATCTAGATTGCGGTCCTGAGTGGCAGTCCTGGGGCTGGAACTTGTGGTGGCAAAGGAAAGGGAATCCTTCTCACAGTTCCAAGGCAGAAAAGAGTGCTTATGGTCACTCATAGACCAGAGCACAGGCCAGGAAAGGAATAAACACCTCTCCTTGATCATACCATCTTGGAAGAACTGAAAATGTACAGGTCCCTGGAAGTATCTCTGAAAACAGCTGCACAAAACCCTTGAAGCTTGGGACAGTACACCCTCCACTGGAAGCAGAGCCCTATCTTAACAAAGAGTTTAAAAGTGAAGTAATTGGCTGGGAACACAAGCAAATAGTGGAAAAAAACTCAGACAATAGAATCTTTCTTTGGTGATAAATAAGATCAAAACATACAACCAGAAGAAAACAACAAAGTCAAAGTTCCTACATCCAAAGCCTTCAAAAAAATATGAAATTGGTCTCAGGCCATGGAAGAGCTTAAAAAGGATTTTGAAAAGCAAGTAAAAGAAGTAGAGGAAAAATTGGGAAGAGAAATGAGAGTGATGCAAGAAAATCATGAAAAACAAGTCAACAGCTTGCTAAAACAAAGATCTAAAAAAAAAATACTGAAAAAAATAACACATTAAAAAATAGACTAACCCAAAAGAGGTCAAAAAAGCCAATGAGAAGAAGAATGCCTTAAAAAGCAGAATTGGCCAAAAGGAAAAGGAGGTCCAAAAGCTCACTGAAGAAAATACTTTGTTAAAAATTAGAATGGAGCAAATGAAAGCTAATGACTCTATGAGAAATAAAGAAATTATCAAATGAAACCAAAAGAATGAAAAAATAGAAGACAATGTAAAATATCTCATGGGAAAAACAATTGACCTGGAAAATATATCCAGGAGAGATAATTTTAAAATTATTGGACTACCTGAAAGCCATGATGAAAAAAAAAAAAAAAAGAGCCTCGACATCATCTTTCAAGAAATTATCAAGGAAAACGGCCTTGATATTCTAGAACCAGAGGGTAAAATAGAAATGGAAATAATTCACCAATCACCTTCTGAAAGAGATCCCCAAAGGAAAAGTGTTAGGAAGATTGTAGCCAAATTCCAGAGTTCCCGGGTTAAGGAGAAATTGCAAGCAGCCAGAAAGAAACAATTCAAGTATTGTGGAAACACAATTAGAATAACACAAGATTTAGCAGCTTGTACATTAAATGACTGGAGGGCTTGGAATATGTTATTCTGGAGGTAAAAGGAGCTAGGATCAAAACCAAGAATCACCTACACAGCAAAACTGAGTATAACTCTTCAAGGGAAAAATGGATAGTCAATGAAATAGAGGACTTTCAAGCATTCTTGATGAAAAGATCAGAGCTGAATAGAAAATTAGACTTTCAAACACAAAACTCAAGAGAAGCATGAAAAGGTAAACAGGAAGGAGAAATCATAAGGAACTTATTAAAGCTGAACTGTTTACATTCCTACATGAAAACATTATATTTGTAACTCATGAGACTTTTCTCAATATTAGGGTAGTTGGAGGGAATATAAATGTATATATATATGTATATGTGTATATATAGAGAGAGAGAGAGAGAAAGGGCATAGGGAGAGTTGAATATGAAGAGATGATATATAAAAAATAAAACTAAGGGATGAGAGAGGATTGTACTGGGAGAAGGAAAAAGGGAGAGGTAGAATGTGGTAAATTATCTCACATAAAACAGACAAGAAAAAGCTTTTTCAGTGGAGTGGAAGAGGGTGGATGTGAGAGAGAATGAGTGAATCTTACTGTCATTGGATTTGGTTTAAGAAGGGAATAACATACACACTCAATTGGGTATGGAAATCTATCTTAGCCTACAGGAAAATGGGGAGGGGGAAGGGATAACAGGGAGGGAGATGATAGAAGGGAGGGCAGATTTGGGGAGGGGGTAATCAAAAGCAAACACTTTTGAGGAGGGACAGGGTCAAAGAAGAGAATAGAAAAAACGGGGTGAGCAGGATAGGATGGAGCGAAATACAGTTAGTCTTTCACAATGTGACTATTATGGAAGTGTTTTTCATGACTACTCATGTATAAACCACATCGAATTGTTCACCTTCTCAATGAGGGAAGGTGGGGCGGTAGGAAGGGAAAGAAATTGGAACTCAAAGTTTTAAAAATAAATGTTAAAAATTGTTTTTACATGTAACTGGGAAATAAGATATACAGGCAAAGGGATATAGAAATCTATACTGTCCTACAGGAAAATAGAAGGGGAAGGGGATAAGAGAAGGTAGGGTGGAGATAGAAGGGAGGGCAGATTGGGGAAAAGGGTTTTCAGAATGCACACTGTCATTAGGTGGGGGGAGGAGAGAGATGGGGAGAAAATTTGGAACTCAAAATCTTGTGGAAGTGAATGTTGAAAACTAAAAATAAAAAAATTAACAAAAAAATTTTCAAAAAAAAAAAAAGAAAGCACCCATAACTATCCTTCTTACAATTAACTTTTCTCCTTGTGTTAGAGTACTAACATAAGGTTATTCTTAATTAAAGCTGAATAAAATCTTAGTATTATTAACAAACCTTGGCATGGCAGGTATGTTCTCCATCCTGGAAGTTAATAGTGCCAAAGGTATCAGTAGGACTTTTCTTTGTGTGTTTTTCCACAGACCATTCTTCCTCTTCTTGGCCTCCAGTAGTTGAAGAGGCAGTCCTGTGATATGCCATCCCATGGTGGTCTCCAACCAATCTTCCACAGTAGCACCTAAAATTAAAACAAGTTGTATAATGACAACACACTATGCAGTTTTTCCATATTTTGCCTATAGTTTATGGATGATGCACACTGAATATTGATAAAATCAACTATCTAGAGTTTGGCCATTAACTAGCTAAATCATTTAACCTCTGAGGGCCTATACTCTCAACTGCAAAATAAAGACATCATACTAGAATATCCACAAGGTCCCACAGCACTCTAAAACTCAGTGATTCCTGAGATTTAAATTGATACTCCAAATCTATTGCTTCCATCTTCATTGTTTTATAAGTACTAAATCTTGATTAAATCAAAATAGGAGGATGTTTCTTTATCCATTAATGAGTAATACTAGAAGTATTCACTTACTGTAGATAAAGTATTAAGAGAAAAATAGCCCTGATGTCTAAATAAATAAGGGGACTGATTAAATAAATTAGAGTCCTTAATGAAGGAATTAAGGACACAGATCTAGATAGTTCTAGTAACCTATAGAACTAAAGTCAGGGAAGATAATGAATAATCCATAAATAGAATACAATATGTATACCAGAAGAGTAAACATCTCACTTTTACATCATAAAAATATACATATACAACCAGGAAGAAATTTGTTGTTTTTGTTGCTCGGCCATGTCCAACTCTTCATGACCCTGTGGATCAACCATCCATAGGGTTTTCTTGACAAAGATAATGGAGCAGTTTGCCAGTTTCTTCTCCAGTTTTATGAAGGCAGAGGTTAAGTCATTCCCCAAGGTCATATAGCTAGTAAGTGCCTGAGGCTAGATTTGAATTCTAGTCTTTCTGTCTCCAGGCCCAGTGCTCTTATCCACTGTACCACTTAGCTGCCTGGGAAGAAATTAAGGAAAGCTAAATTACAGTATCAGAAAATGGAAAGCCAGAGAGTGTAGATATGCATGAGAGTAGCCTGAGAGAAATTATATTGAATAAGCCCCTAAATAGCACCAAGAAGATACTAAGTCAAAGGAAAAAACAAATAAGTTATGGCAATTTTGAACTTTGAATGTTGATTCAAAATTAAAGTGCAAATTAAAATCAATAGTACATAGATAAAAATTAAAGGAATTTTGTAATTCAAAATCTTGTTATCCTAGAGGCCTGACATTTCAGGAGCCAACTGTGATTACCTAAAGATAAACACTGTTTAAAATTCTACAGAATTCTATTATTCTAGTTACATAATTATATAAAGCACCTCTTACATTGATGTGGTCATATTTTTTCATTTAACCTCTTCCTTTACCATGAAAGAGCAGCATTGGCCAAGTATCTAGGAGGGAGAAAGATGGCAAGTTCCAGGCAATATAGAGACAGCACTGGATTCCAAATGAGAAGGGTTCAATTTGACCTCGGGAACTTACTTGGTAGGTTGACCCTGGGCAAACTATTTCTTCTCTCTGAACTTCAGTTTCGTCAATTGTAAAATGAGAGCAATATTTCTGGAACTATGTTCCTTGCAGGACTTAACTTATGCAGAAAGAGCTTTGTAAAACTTGAAGCAAGCATTTATTAAACATTTATTATGGGCCAGGTATTATGTTAAGCACTTGCAATACAAAGACAAACAAAATAGTCCTTGCCCTCAAGAAGCTTCTAGCCTACCAGGAGAGACATCATGTACATATCTTCTTTCCGTATAAAAGTGGATATAAAATAAGTATGTACAAAAAAGTACAAGGTTATTTTGTGGAAGGCGGCACTACCAGGTAGGTGGATCAGAAGAGTCTTCAGGCAAAAAATGGCACTTGAGGTAAGCTTTGAGCACCAGGCCTGGAATCAGGAAGACTCATCTTCCCAAGTTCAAAAACGGCCTCAGACATTTACTAGTAGAGTGACACTGGGCAAGTCACTTAACCCTGTTTGCTTCAGGTGCTCAACTAGAAAATGAGCTGGAAAAGGAAATGGCAAAACCACTCAAGTATCTTTGTCAAGAAAAACCCAAATGGGGTCGAAAAGAATTGGACATAACTGAAACAAATGAGCAGCAACAACAACAAAGGGATTCCAAGAGACAGGTAAGGAAAGGCATGGGGAACAGCTTGTACAAAGACAGAGAGATGGAGAATGCAATGTAATCTATCAGATACCGCAGAAAGAAAGAAAGAGGGGGGTGACAGAAGGGAGGGAAGATTAGAGGAAGGGGTATTCAGAATGCATGCCATCATGGGGTGGGGAGAGAGGAGAGAGGGAGAAAATTTGGAACTCAAAATCTTGTGGAAGCAAATGTTGAAAACTAAAAAATTATTAATTAATTAATTTTAAAAAGAAAGAGAGAAAGAAAGAAAGAAAGAAAGAAAGAAAGAAAGAAAGAAAGAAAGAAAGAAAGAAAGAAAGAAAGAAAGAAAGAAAGGAAGGAAGGAAGGAAGAAAGAAAGAAAAAGCCACTTTGATCAGCTAAAGCCAGATTATAAAAGGCTCTAAATGACAGAGGAGTTTATACTTGAGCCTAGAGGCAATGGAGAGCCCTGGGGTTTCTTGAGCGGGGAATGGCATGGTCAGACCAGTGGTTTATGAATATCACTTTTGCATCTATGTGGAGTATGGACTGGACAGAGAAGACACTTGAAGCAGAGAAAGCTGCCAGGTGGCTATTGCAGTAGTCTAGGCAAGGTGTGATGAGAGCCTGAACTAGAGTGGTGGCCATGCAAATGGATAAAAGGCAATGGATATGACAAAAGTTGAAGGGGTAGAAGTGACAAGGCAGTAAAAGATTACATATATGGGGTAGACAAAGATGAGGAGGCAAATATGACTCCATAGTTGCTGATCTTTGTGACTGGATGGAGAACATTTCCTTCAAAAGAAATAGGGAAGATCAGAGGAGGCTTGTTGGAGAGAAAGGTAATGATGTCTGTTTTGTACATGTTGAATTTGAGATGCCTGTGCATCAGCAAGTTTCAACTATCTAATAATTGGCTGGTAAGAATAGGATTGGAAAGAAATAGATGAAAAGAAGGAAGGAAGGAAGGAAGGAAGGAAGGAAAGAAAGAAGGAAAGAAGGAAATAAGGAAGGAAGGAAGGACCTATAGTCATCTGTATAGAGATAAGTGAATCCAAGGGAACCAATCAGATCACAGAGGTGTTTAAAGAAAGAGGGTCCTACATAAAGCTATATGTAAATTTATATCATATACTGCCTTACTCATAAGTCTGAACACCACAGTTAAGCATTTTATTCTTTGAGTATATAGGGTAGGGTTATCTATCTATCTATCTATCTATAATGGACTGTATGATCCACTTACATGCCATCTATCAGAGAGACAACTTGAGGGCTGAATTTGGTTTTTCAGACACCAGCAGAGGGCATCAGTCACCTGGTGAGGCAGTTGACCTTCTGTGGGAGTTAATTTTAGAATTATACTGTCTATCAACAAGAAGAATACTGCCTATCCACACTAGCTGTGTGCCAAAACAAGACGGGTACTGAAATACCAGGTCACTAGTGGAGAGGGGCGGAGGATCAAGAAAACTGCCAGCTCAAATCAAGCAAGCAGGTATTTGGACCACGTAGCCTAAGCAATAGGGCCTTTAAACCAGGGAGTAAAGCAGGGGGCAAAAATAAGGCACAGTCAGGAGCTGAAAAGTCACTTCTCTGAAACTAAAACATCCAGATTCACCAAAGCCTAGACCTGACAAGAGCTTTGTTCTCAGAGCCTATACAAGTCACCTAACCTCTCCATGCCTGTTTCTTCATCTGTAAAACAGGGATAATGCCATCCAGTTCAGACAGTTGTTTTAAGGACCAAATAATATAATGTGTATGAAATACTTTATAAACCTCAAATTACTATAAAAGCATGAGCTACTACTGTTATAGGAGACTAAATCTGCCTGTCCACCAAGAACTTTCAGCTGACCAAGAGGCACTCCAGTAGAATTCTTCTCATTGTCCATATGATCAGTCCAGTGGCTTATCTTACTCTACCTTAACTATCTACCCTACCTTCTATAAGGTGTTGGGACACACAGCTAAATTTATTCCTAAATTTCACCTACCAACTTTATCCAATCTCTTCCCAGGAACTCATAGGAGGTAGAAAGGGAAGGAGGAAGGAAGAAAGGCAGAAGAAGGAAATAAACATTTATTAAGCCTCTACTATATGCCAGTCCTATGCTAAGTACTTTACATATATGACAACATTTAATCAACTAAAGGCAGGAGGATTTCATAACCCATGCCACTAGGGACTCCCAGCAACAGCAGACAGCACCCCAGTATCTACTGAAGTGGGAGGGCTATGATAGCATGGGAAGGAGAAGCTATGCGACACAGTAGATGAAGAGCTGACCTTAGAACCGGGAAGACCTTGTTTGAAGTTCTACTTTTGACATATACCACTCCATAAGACAATTCATAAAGAGTAAAGAAAGCAAAGCAAGGCACAGTCTAAAGCAGGGATGTCAAACTCAAGTTGAAACAGATTTCTACAGGAACACTGAATCAGAAAACCAAAAAGTAACATTATCTATGTTATACTGTAATATTATTTATTTTGTTAAACATTTCCCAATTACATTTTAATCTGGTTCTACTGCCACTGGGGAGTTTTGCAGGCCCAGGCCACAAGTTTGACACTTCAGATCTAAAGTGTATCCCACGTCACAAAAGAGAATAATTCAAAGGTTTTGGAGAAAAGTTAGAAAGGATCCAAAGGCCTTATATTCTATACAAGTCATTTCAAGAGTAATGGGCAACTTTCAAGAATAAAATTCTTGAAACGGAAGCAGAAATTACTTTGATGAGGAAGAAAAGAAAGAACTGTTGAAAGAGACTGAGATAGAGCATCAAGCCTGAAGTCTAGAAGACCCGAATTCAAATCCAGCATCAGACAAGCCTTACCATCTGTGTGGCCCTGGGCAAGTCACTTAATCTGGTTGCTTCAGGGTCTTCCAATTAAGCAATGGGGATAATAATAGCACCTATCTCACTAGGTTGTAGTGCGGATTAAATGAGGTCATATGTACAAAAGCACTTAGTACAGTACCTGGAACATAGTAGTAAATACTTATTTCCCTTCTCTCTCTTTATCATTAATGGATAAATATCCACTCAGTGGAAGGTCTCTCTAGAGACAAGGAATGCTTGTCAAATTTGACTATGACAAAATTAAGAGGAATAACTAACATGTTAGATAACAGAATCAAGACCCAAAAAGATTTCTATGGGATGGAATGACAAGCCAGAGTAAATAAAATGAATGAAACTTAATGGCAATAAATATAAAGTTTTGCTCTTGGATCAAAAAATCAGCTTCATAAATACAGGACAGAGAAGATGGAGCAAAAAAAAACACTCCTGCATAAAAGATCAGAGGTTTTTAGTGGACTGTATGTTCTATATGAATCAATAGTATGGCATAGTAGCCAAGGAAGTTAATAGCTTCAAGCATCAAGAGAGACACAGGGTCCAGAACTAGGGAGGTAAAGGTCCTGCTTTATTTTATGCTTGTCACTACATATGGAATACTATTTCTGATTCTAGCCCCATTATTTCAAGAAAGATATAGATATGCTGAAACATGTGCAAACAAAGGATAACAAAATGAGAAAATTAGAGAACATGCCAGATACGGTAAATTCAACCTGGGTGTTTAACCCTGGGAGGGGGAAAAAACTATTGAAAGGAAACACAAAAACACTATTCAGATATTCCAAGAGCTATACAGTAGAAGAGGAATTATTAATGATAATAGGTAGGATTTATATATTACTTTATGGCTTACAAAGTGCTTTACATTTCTTAGCTCATTTGATCCTCACAACAACTCTGTAAAGTAGATGCTATTAATACTCACATTTTTAAAATGAAGAAACTGAGGCAGAGGTTAAATGACTTGCCCTGGATCACACAACTAGTAAGTGCCTGAGGCTGTATTTGACCTCAGGTCTTCCAGATTCCAAGTTCCGTGCTCTTATCTACTGTGCATGCAATAGATATGTCTCTATTCTGATCCATGCTGGAAGGCAGAAGTAAGAGCTAGGATTAAAAGTAGCAGAGACTTAATAAGGAAGAACTTCCTAACAACAGAACTATTCAAAACTGAAATGGGCACCCTCTGTCAGTGATAAAAATCAACAAGGCTGAGAAACTGTGGCTTCTCTTGATGACATTTCATTCTTCAAAAGGTGGAAAAGGTGATAAGGGGCACTGACTCTGCCAATAGGATTGGCTGCCAATGTCGAATGATAATAAACTTAGAACTAACTAGGGTCTGATGTCCACCCTACATTTTAAGGTAAGATTTCAAAGGTCCAAATTAAGGACAAGTAGGATCCCAAGACATAAGTAACAGATCTCAAGATAAATGGGTTAGGATGCTACCAAGAACAAGGTAATAACAGATAACAGAAGAAGGCAGAACTATTCAATCCTATTTGCTTCTGTTTTGTCTTCCAAAGATAATAAACTGAAGATTAGATGAAAAAAGGTAAAACAAAAGTGATTAACAGGGCATGAAAACACAAACACAAATGACCAAATGAAGAGAGAAGGTATCTAAAGGGATCAACATGGATACGTAGAAATTTAAGAAATTGAAGTAAATTTAAATCATTTAAATTAAGTCAAGTGAAATTTAAATTTAAGTAAATAATGTAATAATTTCAATTTGAATAAAGTTAAGAGGGGAGGGGGCGGAGCCAAGATGGCAGAGTAAAAGCAGTGACTTGCTTAAGCTGTCCCCCAAACCCCTCCAAATACCTATAAAAAATGGCTTTAAACAAATTCTAAAGCAGCAGAACCCACAAAAAGACAGAGTGAAACAAATTTCCAGTCCAAGACAACTTGGATGGTTGATCAGAAAGGTATATCGCACTGGGCTGGGAGAGGAACACAGTTTGGCATGGGTGCGAAGGCCTCAGCAAACCTGGAGCAGACCTCAGAGGACTGAATCGCAGGCAGCTGTGGCGGTTTCCAGACTTCTCAACCCATGAATGCCAAAGACAACTTAGAAGGTCAGTGGGAAAAGTCTGTGACTGAGGTGAGAGAAAGAGCTAGGTCTCAGCCGCAAGTCCTGAGCATGCCCTCAGGGCTGTGGCTGCCTCCTGAGCTTTCAGCCCACAGACTGAGGGGGAGTTGAGTGGCTGATTAGAGGGGGATTGCAGGGATCTCTCTGCTGGTGCAGAATTCTCTTGCTTTGCCCGTGCTTCGATCTGGGTCACAGTTCTGGATAGTGGTCCTAGGGCGAGGAAGAATGCTGGTGTGGTGGAGCTTGTAGTGGTTGTGGAGAGGAAACCCTCCTCACAGTTCCAAGACAGAAAAGAGTGCTCATAGACCAGAGCACAGGCCAGGAAAGGAGTAAACACCTCACCCTTGATCATACCACCTTGGAAGAACTGAAAATTTACAGGTCCCTAGAAGTATTTCTGAACACAGCTGCACAAAACCCCTGAAGCTTGGGACAGTATATTCTCCACACTGGAAACAGACTCCTACCTTAACAAAGAGTTTACAACTCAAGTAATTGTCCAGATCATGAGCAAGCAGCATAAAAAGAGTTAGACTATATTATCTTACTTTGATGACAAAGAAGATCAAAACATACAACCAGAAGAAGACAGTGAAGCCAAAGCTCCTACATCCAAAGCCTCCAAGAAAAATATTAATTGGTCCCAGGCCATAGAAGAGCTCAAAAAGGATTTTGAGAAGCAAATAAGAGAAGTAGAGGAAAAACTGAGAGTGAAGCTAAAGGAGACCCAAAAAAATACTGAAGAAAATAACACCTTAAAAAATAGCCTAACCCAAATGGCAAAGGAGGTCCAAAAAGCCAATAAGAAGAATGCCCTTAAAAGCAAACTTAGCCAAATGGAAAAGGAAGTCCAAAAGCTTACTGAAGAAAATACTTCCTTAAAAATTAGAATGGAGAAATTGGAAGAGAGGGACAATTTGAGAAATCAAGTCACTGTAACACTAATCAAAGGGAATGAAAAAATAGAAGAGAATGTGAAATATCTCATTGGAAAAACAACTGACCTGGAAAATAGATCCAGGAGAGAGAACTTAAAAATTATTGGACTATCTGAAAGCCATGATCAAAAAAAAAGAACCTAGACATCATCTTTCAAGAAATTATCAAGGAAAACTGCCCTGATATTTTAGAACCAGAGGGCAAAATAGAAATTGAAAGAATCCACCAATCTCCTCCTGAAAGAGATCCCCAAAGGAAAACTCCTAGGAATATTGTAGCCAAATTCCAGAATTCCCAGGTCAAGGAGAAAATATTACAAGCAGCCAGAAAGAAACAATTCAAGTATTGTGGAAACACAATCAGGATAACACAAGATTTAGCAGCTTCTACATTAAGGGTCCGGAGGGCATGGAGTATGATATTCCAGAGGGCAAAGGAATTAGGACTACAACCTAGAATCACCTACCCAGCAAAACTGAGTATAATTCTTCAGGGTAAAAAAATGGAAATTCAAGGAAATAGAGGACTTTCAAGCATTCCTGAGGAAAAGATCAGAGCTGAATAGAAAATTTGACCTTCAAATACAAGACTCAAGTGAAACATGGAAAAGGTAAACAGGAAAGAGAAATCATAAGAGACTTATTAAGATTGAACTGTTTACATTCTTGCAGGGAAAGATGATATTTGTAACTCATGAGTCCTTTGTCAATATTAGGGTAATGGGAGGGAAAAAAATTATATGTTTGTATAGATAGAGGACACAGGGTGAGTTGAAGATGAAGGGGTGATATCTGGAAAATAAAATTAAGGCAGGGAGAAGATTATATGGGGAGAAGGAGCAAGGGAGAAGTGGAATGAGGTAAAATATCTCACATGAAACAGACAAGAAAAGGCTTTTACAGTGGAGGGGAAATGGGGGAAGGTGAGAGGGAATGAGTGAATCTTATTCTCATAGGATTTGGTTTAAGGAGGGAATAACTTACACAATGGGGTATGGAAATCTATCTTACTCTGCAGGAAAATAAGGTGGGAAGGGGACAAGAGAGCAGGGGGTTGATAGAGGGGAGGGCAGATTGAGGGAGGGGATAATCAAAAGCAAACACTTCTGAGGAGGGACAGGGTCAAAAGAGAGAATAGAATAAATGGAGAGTAGGATAGGATGAAGGGAAATATACTTAGTTTTTCACAACAGGACTAATATGAAAGTGTTTTGCATGACTACACATCTATAACCTATATTGAGATGCTTGTCTTTTCAATGAGGGTAGGTGGGAAGGGAGGAAGGGAGAAAATTTGTAACCCAAAGTTTTAAAAACACTTGTTAAAAATAAAAAAAAATTAATAAAAATTTTTTTTTTTAAAATAAAGTTAAGAAATAAAGAAGGGCTAGTAAATGCTGCTAAGAATGAATCTCAGTTGGGGTGATCTTTTAAGAGACTCATCCAGAACAACAAAGCTTACAATGACATGAGGTTTGGGGTGAATGTTACAAAAGGCTTAGTTAGCCATGTTGAGGTCAAGAGGAAAATTTTTTTTAATAGCGGCAGGGTGAAGGGAAGAAAATAATCCCTTATATAGTGCCTACTATGTGCCAGGCACTGGGCTAAGGAGTGCTGACTGAGGACTGCTGACACAATGATGACAAATTATGTCATTTCTCCTTTGGCAGCCAGCTTCTCTATAATGTTCACCTCTTATTTTGTTTATGGGTTGTTTTTTCTAGGGAGGAAAAAAGGAAATAAGCATTTAATAAGTGCCTACTATGTGCCAGGCAGTGCTAGGCACTTTACAAATATTGGCTCAATTGAGTTTCACAACAACCTTGAGAAATAGATGCTACTATTATCTCCATTTTATACATGAGGAAACTGACTCAGACAGCAGTTAAATGACTTGCCCATGGTCACATAGTGGGTGAGTATCTTAAATCAAATTTGACCTCAGATCTTCTTGATTCCAGGCCCAGTGCTCTATCCACTGTGCCACCAGGGCACTCCTCTATCAAGGAGAATGGTCTTCAGATTAGGAAATATTAAACAAGAAAACTAAAAGAGAATTGTAATGTAATATAAAGGAAGAGAAGAAAAGCACTTAACTCTCTTGAAAAAGTTAAAAAAAAAAACACTGAAAGAAATCTCTCTCAAGGTACTATACATATTTTGCAAATGTGACTCCTCATTGGTTATCTCTGAGAAATGTGGACAATGTCAGAGGTGTCACTGGGCCAGAGGCAAGCAAATGGTCCATGATTAAAAAAAAAAAAAAAGATTTTTTTAAACTATCATAGTCCATTGAGCTTAACTTTAACATATGGCAAAATTTTACTGTAGAAAATGTCAACAAAGGGATTTTTTTTTAATCTTCCTCTTTGCCTCAACACAGCTAACAAAGCTGTTTGTAACATTTAATCTCAGGTCATGGTAGGCTTATCTCTTCCTGACTAGTCTTCTCATATTCACCCTTAGAAGTAATTTCCTGCTCTGGTTTCTATTTTCTTGGGTCTGACTTGGTAGAAAGGGAAGTGGTGATAACCACAAGCCTGTGGAGGTTCAACAAGAACAAGTCCTGTCAGGCTAACTTCATTTCCTTTTCTGCTACTCACAAAACTGTTCAATTAGAAGAATGCCGTGTGCACTCTACTTATTTTTATCTGAAGATAAATAGGCAGGTATTAAGACCTAACTTTTCTAACCTGGAAAGACTTGTATGGTCTGATGTTGAGTGAAGTGAGCAGAACCAGGAGAACATTGTACACAATAACAGCCACATTGTGCGATGACTAATATTGTTAGACTTAACCCTTCCCAGCAATACAAGGATCTAAGACATCTCCAAAGGCCTCATGATGGAAAGTGCTATCCACATCCAAAGAAAGAACTATGGAGTTTGAATGCAGATCGAAGCATACCATTTGCTATTTTTTTTCTTCTGTTGAGTTTTGTTTCCTCTTTCTGGTGGGTCTTCCTATTGGTTCTAATTCCTACAACATCACTAATGCGAAAATGTGTTTAATAGAAATGTATATGTATAGCCTATATCAGATTGTGGGCTGTTTTGGGGAGGGTGGTAGGGAGGAAGGGGGAGAAAAATTTTAAACTCAAAAGCATATGGAAGTGAATGTTGATAAATCAAAATAAATTAATTTTAAAAAAAAGACAACTTTTCTGCTAAGTTCAAGTTACTAGGTACCAGCATCTTGAAAGAACTGGTAGATATTATTGCAAAGGCACTGTCATCGATCTTTGAAAAATAACAGGAGAAAGGGAGAGATGATGTAATTTAACAAAAATTGGGGAAATATCCTAATTTTTAAAAAATGGACACAAGAGTGACATCTTCAAACCACAGGCCAGTGAACTTGAATTTAATACTCTGTAAAATTCTAGGACATATTACTAAAGATATGGCTAGTATGCTTGTAGAAAAGAAAATGGTGATACCCAAGAGTCAGCATGGTTTAATCCCTAATAGGTAATGATTATTAGACAGTATCAAATGTTTTAACTTAATTATTTTTCTTTCTCACATGAGAGGGCTCAGTGGGGTGGAGGGAGGAAAATGACTGTGATATGCAGATAAAAGGTATCAATAAAACATATTTTTAAAATAAAGATCAAGGAACAGCCAATGCCAGACCAACTTCATTTTCTTTTCTGATAAGTTTACTAGATTGGCAGATCAAGAAAATGCTACAGATGTAACTGTCCTGGTCTTTGGCAAAAATTTTGTCAGGGTGTTTCATACCATTCCTATGGACAAGATGGCAAGATGTGAACTAGAAAACAGTCTAATTTGGTAGATTCAGAACTAACTGAATGACAAAACCCAAAAAGTAACCTTTATTGGTTCAAAATTGACTTGGAGGAATTCTCAAGTGAAGTGTCCACAGAGATCTAGATTAGTCAGAAGCTATTTTTTTCTAAACATTTTTCATCAAAATGAGCTCTACCACCAGAGAACTAATGAACTCTAAGTGCAGACTGAAGTGTAATTTTTTCACTTAATTTTTCTTGTTTTTGTTTTTCTCCGGGCAATCAGGATTAAGTAATTTGCCCGGGGTCACACAGCTAGTAAGTGTCAAGTATCTGAAGCAAGATTTGAACTCAGGTCCTCCTGATTCCAGGGCTGGTGTTCTATTCACTATGCCACTTAGCTGCCCCTTGTTTTTTGTTTTGTTTTGTTTTGTTTTGTTTTTTGCAACATGGCTAATACGGAAATGTTTTGCATGACTTCACATGAATAATTGATATCATAGTTTGCCTTCTTAGTGGGTGGGAAATGGCTAAAGGGAGGGAAAGAATTTGGAACTCAAAATGTAAAAAAAAAGACTGTTAAAAATAAATGAACATTTTTATCAGTGACTTAGATAAAGATATATGTGACATGCTTATCAAATTTGCAGATGCCAGAAGCAAGATTCAAAAATATCCCCTTAGCAGAAATATATATGACCAAAGGCCATTCCCTAAAAGATAAGTGGTCAAAAGATATGAACAAAGAGTTCTCAAAACAAGAATTTCAAACTATTAACAATCATATGAAAGAATGCTTCAAATAATTAGTGATAAAAGTATAACTCAAAATATATCTGAGGTTTCACCTCACACCCAGAAAAGTGGCAAAGATAATAAAAGAGAATAGTCTTCTCTGTTAGAAAGGTTACAGAATGACAGGAAAATTAATGCACTGATGATAGAACTGGTGAAATTAGTGGTGAATTGATACATGCCTTTCTTTCTGGAAAACAATTTGAAATTACCCAAATAAAATGACTAAAACATCCATATCTTTGACACAAAAATCTCATTGCGAAGTGTATGTTCCCAAGAAGGTCACTGAAGAAAAGAAAAACTTCATAGACACCAAAATGTTAACAGCAATACTTTTTGTTATAGCAAAAAACTACAAATAATGTAGATGTTCATTGATTGGAGAATGACTACACAAAATGTAGTACATGAATATAACAGAATATTACTATGATATAAGAAATGTTGAACATAATTAGTACAGAGAAGCATGCAAAGATTTATATGAATTAATACAAAGTGAAGTAAACAGAACCAAGGAAACAAGATACACAATAACTACAAGATAAATGGAAAGAACTATCACAAAACACTCAAAAATCAATGTTATGAAATTGTAAAGAACAAATTGGGTCCCAAAGAAGAGATAGGAAACTTTTCTTTCAGAGGTGTGAATTCATGCATGAAACATTTCATGTAACATTAGTAGAAACATAGATAAATGGTAGATAGATAGAGATAGATGATAGATAGATGATATATGATAGATAGATTAGCTTTGCTGAATCCTTTTGTTCTAAATTATTTGTTATAAGGGATGGATCTCTGGAAAAATAAAAGGGGAGGTCTAGGCAACTTAAAAACAAAAGACATCAATAAAAATATCTTTTAAAGAGTGTTTAAAAAGGAGGAAAATTTCTAGACTGCAGGAACTCCCTTGTTTCTTTTTTTTTCCTATTTGTATCCTTGTTGTTTGGTTCAGTGCTTCCCACATACAAAGGGTTTAAAAAATTATTTTTCAGTGGATAGAGCACCGGCCCTGAAGTCAGGAGGACCTGAGTTCAATTCCAGCCTCAGACCAAACACTTGACGCTTACTAGTTGTGTGACCTTGGGCAAGTCACTTAACCCCAAATGCCTAAAAATATATATATATATATATTTTAGGGGCAGGTAGGTGACACAGTGGATAGAGCACCAGCCCTGGAGTCAGGAGGACCTGAGTTTAAATCTGACTTCAGATACTTGACACTTACTAGTTGTGTGACCCTGGGCAAGTCACTTAACCCTGATTGCCTCATGCAAAAAAAATATACATATATTTTTTTCATCC
Organism: Vombatus ursinus; assembly: GCF_900497805.2. Classification (NCBI taxonomy): domain Eukaryota; kingdom Metazoa; phylum Chordata; class Mammalia; order Diprotodontia; family Vombatidae; genus Vombatus; species Vombatus ursinus. The sequence continues at coordinate 40,021,610 of NW_020954585.1, forward strand.
AAAAATTTTTTCATTAGGCTAAACCCTAAGAAGATAAAATTTAATAAGATTAAATGCTAAGTTTTCACTTGGATTAAAAAAAAGCTAACTTCAGTAGAATGAAACAAGAGAAATTCAGCTACACAGCTGTAAATTATCATCACCTTTATGTAGCACTTTAAGGTTTTTAAAATAATGTCTATATATTACCTCATTTGATCCTTACAAAAACCTCATGAGGTAAGTACTATTATTATTCCAATTTACAACTGAGAAAACTGAGGCTGAGAGATTTAAGTGAACTGCCCTGAGTAAAGTAAACTGCCCTGAGTTAGTAAATATCTGAGACAGGATTTGAAAGACTCCAGTCTTCCTGACTCTAAATCCAGTACTCTATCCACTGTGATTTCTGGGAAAGATCTAGTGGGAATTTAGTGGATTACAAGTTCTTATGAGTGAAGTATAATAAAGTAGTCCTTAGTGCCCCCACAAAAAAAAAAAAAACTAATGTGATGTTAGACTATATTAAGGGAAGCATAATGTGCAAAACTAAGTAAAGGATCATTCTACCATGTTCTTCCTTTATCAGACCACATCTAGAGTACTGTGTTCAACTTTCTGGTACCCCATCATGGGAAAGACCTTGACGATAGGGAGAGCACCCAGAAGATACTAAAGAGACTTGTGATCATGTCATGGAAACACCATTTGAAGGAACCTGAAAACATTTGGTCTAAAGAAAAGAAGGCTTAGGGGAGGCATAAGAGAACTTTCTTCAAGTATCTGAAGGCCTATCATTTGGAAGAGAGATATTTCCCTTGTTCTACTTGGTCCTAGAAGGCAGAACTGTACAATGTGTGAAAGCTACAAAGAGTAAGTCAGATTTAAGCTTGACGAAAGAAAAACATCTTAACTAGTCGAAGGTAGTGGGTTTCCCCTCACTTCAAACAATACCGAAATGACCTCATATTGGGTATTTTGTAGAGAGGATGCTTGTTAAGACAAAAGACTAGATGGTCTCTGACAACCCTTTTAGCTCTGAGATTCTTTTATTTTGGTGTAGTATACCTGAATTTAAGCAAAGCAATTGACAAAGTCTCCTTTGAAATCTTTGTGGACAAGACAGAAAGATGTGAACTGAATATTAGTACAGTTAGTTAGATTTAGAAGTGGTTGAATGATCAGACCTAAGGAACAGTGATTGGATAGATGGCATAATTGGGGACTGTCTTCATTTGAGTGCCACGATGGTCTGTCTTTGTTCTTATTTTGTTTCTCATTTTTATTAATGTGGCATAGATAGTCTGCTTCTCAGATTTGCTAAACCGACAGATCTAGAAGTGATAATTGAAATATCAGATGACAGAATTGGAATTCAAAAAGATTTCATGGAGCTGAATCTAATGAGATTAAATTTAATAGACAAATACAAAGTCATATGCATTTTATATAATAACAACACCGTAAAAAACAACTTTGAAAGAAGTAAGAACTATGATCAATACAATGGCCATCCATGATTCCAGAGGATGATGACAAAACATAGTATCTCCCTCCTGAATAGAAAAGGTGATGGATTTGATACACGAAATTATACACACACATATCTGTATCAATAGACATAGAAATTTGCGTACATCCAATTCAAAAAGTTGTTTTGCTTGATTATGCATTTTTGTTACAAGAAATTTATTTTTCTTTTCCCATTTTTTAAATATGGTAAGAGGGATGGGAGGGTGTGAAAATAGATTACTGTTCATTAATTTTTTTTTAATAGAGAGGTTTGGAAGAGGGTGCTACATCTGTGGAATGTAGCATGGACTTTCAGATGAAGCTATATTGTTAGTTTTGCTTAACTGTTCTACTTTGCTTTAAGAGGCTTCTCATGGAGTAAGGGGTACTGTGAAATAGGTTGGGAGAAAGAAGGAACAATGACACCCTCCTTTCATCTACATTTTACCCTCTTCCATAACTCCAGGTGGTACATTCCCTTTCCCATATTCCTCCTGTTAGTTCCAGCCTATGAATTCTGGATATTTTGTCCATTAAAATGTTAACATAAAAAAAGTAACACTGATGCAATACATAGTATTAATTTTAAATAATGCCCAGAACTTGAGAAGTGTCATTTTCCCATTCTAGAGAAAGAAAAATACAAAGAATCTCCCTCCTGCACCCCTCCCCCCGCCAAACAAAAAAACAAAAAAACACCTCCAAGCAGATCTGCAAATTCACCAGACAGAACAACAGAATCAAACCAAATCCTGGTCAGGAAATCCAGAAAAACAAAAAAGCACAGTGAATGATTTTTGAACGACCAGCATAATGACCAATAAGGATACCAGAGGACTAACTACCTTTCTCACTGGGCAGTCCGGTGGAACAATGGATAGAACACTGGGCCTGGAATCAGGAAGACTCATCTTCCTGAGTTCAAATCCAGTCTCAGATACTTAGTAACTATGTGACCCTGGGCAAGTCACTTCACCCTGTTTGCCTCAGTTTCCTCATCTGTAAAATGAGCTGGAGAAGGAAATGACAAATCATTCCAGTATCTTTGCCAAAAAAAAAAAAATTGGGTCACAGAGATCAGACACAACTGAACAAAAAATACAAACCAAAAAACACCTTCCTCATTATAGAGATGAACAACTAAGAGTACAGAATGAGTCTCTTTTTGACAATGGCCAATGCAGAAATTTGTTTTTCAGCTAACATGGAACTATGTTTTGCATGTGTAGTGGGTATGTTGTTTACCTTCTCAATGGATGGGGGAAGGAATGGTGAGTATAGAAGAATTTAAAACTCAAAAAAAAAAATTAAATAAATATGTAGGTTTGTAACAAGGGAGGTGTTTTTCTTCCTTTCCCATTGGGAAGGGAGGAGAGAAGGCTGATTTTTGCCAATTGAAAAAATTTAAAAATTACAAAATTTTTTAATTTAAAAAGAAGACAAGCTACTAATAACATCAGAAATCTTTGTAAGCATTCTTTCTTCTCTGTGTAATTTAAGTTTGTCATTCTCTCCAGCTAGAAACAAAAATAGTTTTATGCCTAAAAAAAAATTCTTCATGGTTCAAACAGATTTTTTAAATAATACTTTGTAAATCTGATCTTTTGAGTAGGTCTCGAGGAAGGCTGTTGTTGGCCATTCATACTTAACTAATTCTTCATCAGAACAATGCTTCACCCTGGCTAGGCTTTACTCCCATAGCCTCTCTTTCTTTAGAAAAAAAAAAAAAAAAAAAAGCTATCTACTCCATAAGTAGGGGAAGAAGGATAATATGCACAAGGCAAGCCCACTTTACATTTACCCAGGGACTATTTGTTAAACACTTTTGTTGTTATTTAGTTGTTTTTCAGTCATTTTCAACTCTTTTTCTTTTCTTTCTTTTTTTTTTTTTTGGCAATTAGGGTTAAGTGACTTGCCCAGGGTCACACAGCTAGTAAGTGTCAAGTGTTTGATCTGAGGCTGGATTTGCACTCAGGTTCTCCTGACTCCAAAGCCAGTGCTCTATCCACTGCGCCACCTACCTGCACCCATTTTCAATTCTTTATGACCCCATTTGGGGTTTTCTTGGCAAAGATCCTGGAGTGATTTGCCATTTCCTTCTCCAGTTCATTTTTACAGAGGAGGAAACTGAGGCAAACAGGGTTAAGGAACTTGCCCAGGGTCACACAGCTAGTATCTGAGGTCACATTTGAACTCAGGATGCTAAGTCTTCCTGAGGCCAGGCCTAGCACCCTATGCACTATGATGCCACCTAGCTACCCACTAAACACTTATTACCAGAGGACTTATCCCAATGTCTACTACAATGACTTATCCCAAGTCACATGGTGATTCTTTTTTCCTTATTTTATTACCTTATTAAATTCTGGCACACTTGGCATTCTGCAGTGCATCTAAAAGAACAGATTAAAACAGCTGTTAATTAATTTATCCATAAATTTTAAGATCAATGAAGCTTTCAGATAGGTACAAATGTTGTTTTCTTAGGAATATATACACAGCGAACTCTCTGTTGTGGGATGTGTGAAGAATTTATCTCATACTCTAGTTAATAGTATCAACATAACTATCAAATACTGATTACCTATCTTCCAAGGATAAGAATACAAGACAACATGGTACCACAACTCAACTGAAGACCACAAGTTCCCTCCTGCAGCTCACTCTAATTAGCTTGCAAATAGAAGTTTAAAGAAAGAAATCTTAATTAAAAAGACCTGTGGCCAAGAAAAATGTCAGACACCAGAGATTTTAAACAAGGGATCACAGTTTATTCAGAAACCTTTCTCTAGGTTGTACATGGATAACTGCCTCACTTTTTAGATATTTCTCCATTCAATCTCAACCAAAGGGTTAAATAAAAAAGAAAAGAAGGGATAAAGATGAGAGGCAGGTTGGTGCAGTAAAAAGATATGGGATCTGGTTTCAAATCTCCCCTCTCCCCCCCATTCTCCTACATTTCCTCCACCACCTTGCTAAGTCACTTCCTCTCACTGGGTCTCAGTTTCTTCATTTGCAAAATGAAGAGGTTTGAATAGGTGACCACGAAATGAATAGGTGACCATGAAAATGAAATTATTTAGATTTTCTCCTCATTATCAAGTATGAATAGATTTGGTGAAAAAGTCAAAGTTAATATCAAAAAATAACAGCTAACACTTATATAGTGTTTATTATGTGTCAGGCACTGTGCTAAGTGCCTTACAATTTTTATTTCATTTGATCCTCACAACAATCCTGGGAGGTAGGTACTACTATTATTACTAATAGTATGTACTATTATATCATCATCATCATTTTCATCGTCATTAGTAGTAGTATAACATTACAAATGAGGAAACTGAGGCAAACAAGGGTTAAGTGGCTTGACCTGGATCACACAGCTAATAAGTATCTGAGGCCACATTTGGACTCACGTCTTCCTGACTCCAGGCCAGCAAACCATATTCTTAATGTCCAACTCTTGTTAGTGTTTGTTTGTTTTTTGTCTGTGTCTGTGTGTTTGTGGGATTGTAAAAAGTTAATAATCACCTTTTCATAAAAACTGTAGCCTATACTGAACCACGCAGGCAAATGATTAGAATGCTTTCTGAGCTGTTAGGGCTGAAGATGGGTAATTTACATCTTCTTAAATCTTTTTTTATATGTTCAAGGTCCTATGATGGCAATCTCACATTTTGTAAGAGAAGGAACCACAACATTTACATAGTTGTAAGCATCCCATAAACCACTGGGACGTGGAAGGAGTTACCTAGGAATTCAGCAAACTTTTTTAGAGGCCAAGTAAAATGAACTTCCTGTCAGAGTTAAAACTCAGCTAGGGTGTGACCAGTAAATATGTAACTAAGAAGACACCCTCGGCTATCTACTCAAGAAAATAAGAAAAAGCTCTATTTGCAATGAGCCTTAGCAATTGAACACTCAAAGAGAACAATGCCCAAATAGCCAAATGAATCTAAAAATATAGTGGTAGGCATAGGCAAAACACTGGACTAATCTCTCCACCTACTGTTTTGTTGTTGTTGTTTTAAGAAAAATGAAGTTTCTTCTCAATCTTTCAAGAAACAACATTCCGGGTAGACTGTCCAAATCCCATAGTCTCCTAGATGTTGACATGCCATCCCCCAATGCCACGCCTTTACAGTGACTGTCTATTTGAGTTTGACACTGCTGCTGTTTAGTCATTTTCAACTGCAACCCCATGTGGGGTTTTCTTGGCAAAGACACTAGAGTGGTTTGCCATTTCTTTCTCCAGCTCATTTTACGGATGAGGAAACGGAGGCAAATAGGGTTAAGTGACTTGCCCAGGTCCACACAGCTGGCAAGTGTATGAGGCCATATTTGAACTCAGGAAGATGAGTCTTCCTGACTTCAAGCCCAGGGCTCTATCCACTGTACCACCCAGCTGCCCAGTGACTGTTTCCCATGCTTGAATTCCTTTCTCCTCACTTCCACCTCCTGGCTTCCTTCAAGATTCAGATCAAACCTCACTTTCTTTAGGAAATCTTTCCCAGTTCCCCTTCCCAGGGCCTTCCCTCTGAAATTACCTTCCCTCTACCCTGTCTATATTTTGTAGTACATAGTTATTCGTCCATTGTCTCCCACATTAGCGGATGAGCTGCCTGAGGTCAAGGATGATGTTTTTGCTTTCTTCCTTGGCAGAGAGTGAGCACTTAATAAATTCTTGTTGACTGACTGACATTTATTCATTCCACTACCAGTTGTCACTTCTAAAAGCTGAGGATCACCCAAATTAAGCACAAATCAGTCACTTATTCTGTTCAAAGAGTTATGAAAAGGAAATTGAAAGGAAAATGAAGATTATCAGGGATTATCTGTACATTTTAGTTATGTCAGCCATTCACACAGATAATACATCTGTGATTGAACAAACTTGGCAATAAGTCTTTGAATGTATTTTCATTTTAGAAAATTAAGGGGCAGCTAGGTGGCTCAGTGGATAGAGCATTGGCCCTGGAGTCAGGAGAACCTGAGTTCAAATCCAGCCTCAGACTAGACACTTGACACTTACTAGCTGTGTGACCCTGGGCAAGTAACTTAACCCCATTGCCTGGCAAAAAAAAAGAAAAGAAAATTAAAAAGTGAGCAATTATGATAACACTAATTAACAAAAAGGTACAGTATTTGCCAGTTCAGAGAAGTTGTAATTCTTTGTCCCTCCTGGCCCATCACACACATACACACACACCCATATTTTTCTTTGACCCGATCTCTGGATTTTTCTCTCCATCAAGCAAAGCATGGGCAACATTTTATAGAGTAAACTCGACTTCTCTGTGTTGCCCTTACCATCTCAAATATTCTCTGGAATGTTTTGACATAAGATTCAGGGTTTTTCTCCGTTAAAAAAAATGAGGATGAAGATAAGATTTGAAGAATAGTAGAGATTAGTTGTTCACTTGTTTCAGTTGTGTCTAACTCTTTATGACCCCTCCCCCAATTTGGGGTTTTCTTGGCAAAGACACTAGAGTGGTTTGTCATTTCCTTCTTCAGCTTATTTTACAGATGTGGAAACTGAGGCAAACAAGATTAAGTGACTTGCCCAAGGTCACACAGCTAGTACATGTCTAAGGTCACATTTGAATTCTGGTATTCCTGACTCCAGACCCTGTGCGCTATCCACTGTGTCACCTAGGTGCCACAATAATAGAGATAACATCTGATTATTAAGGGAGAAAAGTAGAGTTAAGGTAGGAACAAAGATTTTAGCAGCCAGAAGAAAAATATGCAGAGGAGATTCAATCTATTTTCTTTGGGTCAGTCTTTAAGGAAAGATAAAATGCACCTTCTTTAGAGGATGACTTAACATAAAACTCCAAATATTTTCCCCCCTGGCTAAATTCTCCAGAAATATTTCTGAGAATATTTCTCAAAACAAACACAATTAAGGTCTTAAATGAGTCTCCATATTTGCTTTTCAATGTCCTAAATAGTATGTTTGGGTTACCAACATGTAAAAATTATACATTAAACATTATACCTGTGAGGATCTTTACAGCTGGGTATAATTCGGGCACATTCCCTTTTTTCGAAGACTCCTTCAATCCAGGACTTCTGAGACTAAAGAGAAAAATAACTATCAGTCTCATTCTATGGGAGTAAAAATGCAAGTCGGTATCAATGATCAGAAAGGTAAAAAGTCCTAAAATATCTTGAACCACATCAATACCAATTAAAATGCCAAGGCCAAACCACTGAAACCTAAGCATTTATAGTTTCCTACAACATTTAAAATAAACAGCACTAACTGGTTGCTGTTAACTGGGAAGTGGTTGTTAAACCAGATGAAAACTAACAGTATTCAACTAATTCATTGTGCAAAGTTACCTGTAGAAAGACAAGCATGCTGGTAGTTAATATGAGTTAATATAACCAGTTTATACGAGGCGATATAACCAGTCTGATAAACATTTACAATTGTGAAAGAAAAGATACAAAACAGTTCATATTCTCTCATCTAGAGATTCCACTAATGATTGGTTTGCTGAAAGAGATCATGTTGATGGAATGCTTGAGTGCTTGTACTGGAACCCCAATTCCATGACCATGTTTCTCCCTAGCCTCAGAAACACTATCCCTGGAAGTTTCTCCTCAGTCCCAAGGATACTGTGCCTAGCAATTACTCATGAGTGGGCCCCAGCAAGACCCTTCTCTCTCTCCCTTGAGCAGTTACAATCAGCATCTGAAGGAATTATTAGTTTGAACAGGCTTTGCTCTGGGTCATAAAGATATTCTTACCCACTGGACTATCTATACTACTGCCCTACCTCATTATCTACGTCCTGGACTCCTCTTTATCTATATTCTAGACCTATGACATATGTATACTCCCTACATCTATCTTGTCAAACAAGACATTGACTGGTGGCAGACTGTACAACTCTCAGTAACCCCTGAACTCTAGTTAACTTAGTGACATAGCAGGCCTAAAACCACACCTCCATGTGGCCCCTCTTGTGGGCTTTTCCTAGTGAACTCTGGGTAAACCACCAGCACAATAGATACAAAAAGTGCATGTTCCTTTAAGAACTGACCACTCCTTAACCACTCCCTGATCCTGCCCTGAATCACCTAGTTAGCATATTTGACACATGTTTTATTATATTTTATCCTATACAAACTTTAACTGTACCCCTCTAAGATCGCAGGTTCCTTAAGAATCCTTGCCCTCTGAAAAGTGCCACCATAAACTTTTTGCCAGCTTGACTTAAAGAATGCTTGAGTCTGTAAATTCATTCCAGAGGACCCCATCCTGTACTTTGAGGGGTCTCAGCCTCTCAGACCACAACAATGTCACCTGGATCATCAATGGGCTGACTATCTAGATGTTGGGGCAGCCCCTCCCCATCCAGATTTGCACCAAACAGTGACCCACCAAGAGCCACAGGAGTCGTTGAAATAGTTTGCACACTAGGTTTTAGAACAAAGCTAGAATAACGAAATAAAATAAAAACACAAGGAAAAAAACTCCAGACCAAGCAGAGCAGTTCTGAGGGGGCCAAACAGGTATGGGAGTAGATTTTTTTTTTTTTTGGTGAGGCAATTGGGGTTAAGTGACTTGCCCAGAGTCATGCAAGTTAGTGAGTGTTATGTGTCTGAGGCCACATTTGAACACAGGTCCTCCTGACTCCAGGGCCCATGCTCAATCCACTGAGCCACCTACCTGCCTCCAGGGAGTAGATTTTTTTAAATAATGATAATCAATAGCTCACCTGGATCCTGGGATGACCAAATGGAGATAATGACAATAAGGAAAGTCCTACACATGTAGAATCATCCATAGCAATGCTATCTGTGACAGAAAAATTCTGGAAACAAAATATATATGCCCACCAGCTGGGGAGTGGCTGAATGACATGGAAGATTAACGTCAGGAAAAGGGTAAATAAGAAGATCAAAGAAACATCAGAAGACATACAGGAAGTGATGAAACAGAGTGAAGAAACAAGAGCCAACAGAATAATAAATTCAATGTGAATAAAAACAATGCAGAGAGGCAACAACCCTGCTCAAATACAATGGACAATGTTGGTGGCAGACTATCGAAATCAAAACACATTCTCCTCCATCAATAATAATTAAACTATTAACGTGGTATATAGTCACATTCATTCTATTAGGTGGTTCTCCATAAATGTGTTCAAGAAACCTATTTTGTGGGAAGGTTTGTCTGAGTGTTGAATGAGAAAGAAGTGTCTCGTATCAAAACTAAACGTATTCTAAGAATTAATAAATTAGATTTTTTAAAGTTAATTGAACATGTTTTACATGATTGCACATGTATAACCTACATCAGATTGTTTATCACCTCAGGGCGGGGGGGGAGAGAAGGGAGGACAGGATAGATTTTGGAACTCTAATTTCTTTTTTTAAAAAGAATGTTAAAAACTGTTTTTTACAAGTAATTGGGGGGGAAATAAAATATTATTTTTTTCATTGTAAATAAAATTAATTGAACAGTGATATCAACTTAAGTGATGAGATCTTTTTGGCACAAGCTACATAAGGTATATAAAGAAATAACTGAGTGTCTTAAGGATACCAAAAGATCAGTTTTATACCTTGAAACATACTCTTATAGAGATTATTTGAATATGTAGTTTCATTAGACTACAAAGTTTCCAAGTCATAAAATTATATATTGACAAAGAATTTTCTAGAAATCTTAGAAAAGTATAGAGTGTAGGAAGAGGCCACAAAAGTTGGTAAAACTCAATGATGTCTAAATAAAATATATGTGTAAAAGTATGTGTGTGTAATATATATGCATACACGTAAATATGTATGCACACACATATATACATACACATATATACATACATATATGTGTATATGTATGTGTGTATGTGTGTATATATAATGTATGTGTGTGTTTATATATGTAAACACAGAGAAAGAGAGTCCCTATACCAATTTATCCTGGCATTTGGGGGAAAGCACTTAATAGCTGTTCTATCATTCATTCATTCATTCATTCATTTTCACAAGAGTCAAATAGGCCAGTAAAGTAAAAAGATCCTTTAATATGGTACATGTAGTTCATACAAGGAAAAATCCTAGTCCCAAATTAAAACACCTCAGGTTAAGATTTGGAAGGGGAACAGCACAACCAGGGAGAACTTCAGAGCCCTGGCAGAAGGAAAAGGATAGGGGCCAAGGGGAAAAGAAGGAAGAAGAAGAGAGGGGAAATCCCTACATCCTCAAGAGATCACCCTCTGACTTTCTATCTTGGCACAACCATCTGCTGATTTTCAGTGATTCCTCCTAGAATATATATATATATATATATATAATACATCTGGATCCTTCATCCTCTCTGGATCAGAGCATATCAGTAACTCAGCTGGTAATAAGGCAGTCAGGGGTTTTATTGAAAAAGGGGAGGGTTCTAACTCAGGTATGTCTGATTAGTTTCCTATTTCTACGGGCAGGGAGCTGCTAGGGATGAATTGGGAAAAACCTAGCTATACAATCAAGAGGCATGAAAGTTTCCAAAAAAAAAAAAAAAAGGTAAGATTGGACAAGCAACAAGGAAAGATTCAGAGCAGAAGGTGCCTGATGTAAGTGTCATAGACATTCTGCTTGCCCCCCAGGAAAAAAAAAAGTAAGGTTTCTATATTGGCACAGTCCACCACTCAGCAGGCCTGCTCTTAATTACAAAAAATAATCGTACACTGGAAGTAAACTTCACAATCTGGATGAGCCCCACCATTGAAATCAATCAGTCAATCAGTTGACAAGTATTTACTAGGTACTACTATAGTCTAAGCAGGATGGGATTAGCTGTAATCCCAAAATGGCATCCAAATCTTACATTTGTATTTTCCATGGAAACCCACACATTTGCTACTCATTTTCTTTCAGGATGTAAATTCTTATTGATTGACCTCCTCAGCACTAGATAAATTCTCTCTCAGTTTCAGACAGTGATTACACAGAATGGGAAACCACATCTGGGTTAGGAGTAGAAAATGTCAGATTTGGCTTTTTTGGGTCTTCAGTGTTTCAAAAATATTACAAATACTGAATCTGGTCCACTTTACCCAAGAACAAGACCCAAGGGAAAAGTTTCTAAATACCAATTAATTAAGAGATAAAGCTCATAAAAGTAAGTCTCTAACCTTCAAGGGACCCTTGATTAGTTGCTACTGAACAGCATTCGTGGCACGTAACATTTAGCAGTACTGCCTGCAGAAAACACAAAATACCTATGAAATGTAGGATATGTTTAAGCATACTTTTATAGTTTCTGAGTTCTCCACCTTTTTTTTTTAAGGAAGTATCCATGACATAAGACTTTAAGTAGCTCATTTTCTTGCCAGAAGAAGAAGAAATTGTTAATAATTGGAAATACTGCTTTCTCAAAATAGACATTTACTATTAAATTGTTCATGGCCTTCGAACCATGGATCCTACTATTAGATTTATACCCCAAAGATGTTAAACAATCAAATGTTCTAATACTGTCTTTGGATCACCAAAGTACATGGTCCACAATAAGCACTTAGTTGTTTTTGACTGAGGACAGAAAGAAAAGACTTACCTGTACAAAAAGTCATAGCAACACAATTTGTGACAGCAAAAAAGTTTAAAACAAACTATGTAGCCCATGATTGGAGAATGACTGTGAAACTGAGGAATATGAATTGAATGGGCTTAGTGTTCTAAGGAATTGTGAGTATGCAGAATTCTGAAGAACATGGAATGACTAACATGAAGTGATACAGAATGGGAAAAAAACCCAACAACAATAAAAAAGACACCACACTGACTACCACACTGACGGACAACATTAAACAGTAATTAAGATCAGGTCAAATACATTAAATAATGTTGACACTAAATTGCTCAGATGAAAGTACACACCCTTTCCTGTAACAGCCAACTAGGAAAGTAAAATCTGGTATGTACTATTAATAGCATTCGCTCTTTTACGTGGTTTGGATTTATAATTTTTAGGGATTAGACTTTAAAGGTTATTGTTTCTGAGTTTGTAGGGGGCAGGTCTGCCGTGTCAAAACCAAAATCTATCAATTAATGAATCGCAATTCTTTAAAAGAGAATAAAGACAATCAGGACTTCATTAAGTATTACCAAAGTATACCAGTCTTCATGGAGACCCTGAAGGGTATTGAACAGGACTAAGTAAGCAGTGACCTACCAAATCTTGTATCATGAAAGAATATATGAATATCTGTACATATATATACATAAATATGTGTGTATATACATATATATTTATATGTGGAATCTTGTAAGGAAGCTTACAAGAAACTCCTCCAATTAGGTGAGGAAGGCCTTTATTGTGACAGTCTTATACAGGATTTCAAGTAAAGGGATCTCTTTTTCTCCTCTTATCAAACATGTTTTAAGGAGGTACCAACCCATGGTAAATAAACACAGTCAGAATGCAGGAAAGACTACAAAGACAATTCTGTTGTTGTTGATTATTTTTCCTTTTCATTCAAATGCTTTGGTTTAGACCAAAATTGCTCTGAAGTTAAAATATCAATTTGGCAGAGAGGAAGGGAGTGGAGAGGTAGGAAGTAGAAAAAAAGGAAGGAAAACAGCATGATATAATGAAAAGACTATTGTAGTTGGAGTCTGAAGGTCTAGGATTAGTTTCAAGTCAGTTAAACTCTCAGGGCCTCACTTGCCTTATCTAGGTGCTTTGTGATCTTAAAGAAATCAGGAGTGAAAGGAAAGAGTAGAGATAATTCTTTGAGAAATAAGGAAGGAGGGAACTAGAACAGACATTTGAAGGAAAGGAAGATTTGGGTGATCCTTTAAGTTGCTTGTTTTCAGGCCTGGGGAGATGTCACATATTTAGAGGCTGTATTCCACAGTAGACCACATCTGTGCATCTACACAATTGAAAGAATAGTAGAGAAAAAGGGCTCATTATCCTTATTTTATGTTAACTACAATAAAGTATCTGTTCCAGTCAAGTAAAACACAGTCCTAAAGGTTCTTCTCCAACAAGTGGCTATCATACCTGCCAAAATCCAACATGATTCCTTGTAAGATGCAAAAACAAAGACAATTTTGTTCCATGACCCTACTACGTATGTTAATATAAATCAAGGTGTAAAACAAGAAATAGACTCGTCAAAGGTTTCCACCATTGTCATGAAGGAGGTCCAACGCAGAATCCAAATGGAAGAAGGAATCCTTATAGTTGGTAAGGCCCTACAGATGATCCTGTTTTATGGATGACATTGTGTAGATTGTATGAAACCCTAGAATGCCATAGAGCCTCATAAATAAGATCTATAATCATTCAAAAGAGGTTGGGCTAACTATCCACTAAGGAAAAAACAAGAGGATTAAAAATGCCCCGGTCCAGAAGCAGGAGACTAAATTCTATGATGACAATAACATTGTAAAGAAAAACAACATTCAAGGATTTACAAACTCTGATCAATGAAATGACCAACCTGTATTCCAAAGATGATGAAACACACTACTCCTGACTGCTGAGTCATATACTCAAAGTACAAAACAAGAGATCCAATTTTGGACATGTTCATTAAATTCAGAATTTTTTAAATTAATTTTTTAAAAAGAATGCCTATAGTCTAGGCCAGGGGTGGGGAACCTGCAGCCTCCAGACCACATGTGACCTTCTAGGTCCTTAGGTGCGGCCTTTTGACTGAGTCCAAGTTTTATAGAACAAATCTTTTTATTAAGGGGATTTGTTCTGTGAAGTTTGGATTCAGTCAAAGGGCAAAACTTGAGGACCTAGAGGACCACATGTGGCCTCAAGGTCACAGGTTCCCTGCCCCAGTCTAGACTATGCTATGCAACTGGATAAACAATGCATTGAGTTGGTCCATTAATACATATACTTTGGACAGGCATTGAAAATAAAAAATGAGTTGGGTTCAGAATTGAAAAGGGTGAGAGAAGGTTAGACCCCCCTTTCGGGCAATTGTGCAGTTCATTTAATGAGTCCAGGCTTCTCTCTGAACCAAATGCCTACCTCTTTAACGTTGATATTCTTCTGGTGATAGCATGTGACTACAACACCTGAAATACTGCAGACCCCAACAAAATAAAGTTGAGTATAACCCAAAGAGCAATGCATGGCACATCTAAATGGTTTTAAGGCAGGCAAAAGCAGACAGCAACACATTATAGACAGGTAATTACATAGAAGTATAAGAAATGTCATCAGAGACTGAGGAAAATGTGAGCAAATCACACAAGAGTGAGGGACAGAGAGCAATGCAAGCCATCCATACAACATCAAGAGAACTAAAAGAAGCCCCCTGGGGTGCTGGGTGGACCCTCTTTGGTAAATTTTTGGAAACACATGGATAATAGTTGGACAGAATGGGCAGGTATAGGTGAATTATCATCTTTCTCTTTGGATGAGTTCACAGATCCTTTAGAAAAGTGTGATATCAAACTCCAATAGAAATGGGGACAATTAGACAATCCTAAGGATTTCTATGGGCATCTTTGTGTGTGTATACATACAGACAGACACACATATATGTATATATATGTGTGTGATATAAATACACACACACACATGTATATTTATTTAGAAAACCACATACTCAATAGGTGGAAAAGGGGCAGAAGGGAGGGAAAGAATTTGGAACTCAAAATTTTTTTTTAAATAAATGTTAAAAAAATGTTTAATGTAATTGGGAAATAGTCAATGAAATAAAAATATAATTTTAAAAGAGCAAAAAAGAAAACCACATACTAACATTATATTTGTTTTATTGTATTTTTATTTATTTTGTTAAATATTTCCCAATTGCATTTTAATCTGGTTCTGTCCAACTCTACATTAGTGTACTAAAGTTTGCCATATACAGCTGATGTTATGAAGCACAAAAGGTATTAAGCATTGTCAAATATGTGTTAAGATCAACTTGCTGTTAGGCTCCACTTTGACTACTACACTGGAATTAATTAATCGGATTGGCAACATCTGTTGGCAAATACCCTTGTCAGTCAATCAATCATGCAAGAAATTTCTGAGTCTCTCTCTTTGGAAGACTGGACTATTGTGAAAACCAGGAAACATTTTGGCAGAAAACAGATTTAGTTAAGTGTATTATATCATATAAATTTCAGATGATTGATCAATGAGCTAAATCTAAAAAGATACATTATAAAAAATTCAGAGAAAAACAGAAGGTTGTATTTTTAATGTACATGGATGAAGAAGAATGACAAACTACACAGATTAAGAAAGACAAAATAGACTATCTCAATCATCTAAAATTTAAAAGGTGTACATAAATAAAATCAGTGTAATTAGAATTAAAAGGAAAAATATGGATTGGAAAAAGTCTTTGCATTAAACAATTCTAATAGCAGTCAAGATATCTAAAATCTATAGTGAATTGGTGCTAATCTATAAGATTATGTCATTCTCTAAACAATAATAACAGTATCTAGGATTTATATAGTGCTTTAAGGTTTACAAAGTAAGACATAGAAATAAATTATTTTCTTCACAACAACCCTCAGAGGAAGAAGCTGTTATTATTCCCATTTTACAGGTGAAGAAACTGAGGCTGAGAGCAGTTAAGTGACAGTGTCACACAACCAATAAGTATCTGAGGTAGGATTTGAATTCAAGTCTTCCAGACTCCAAGTCTAGCACTCTACTATACCACCCAGTGAGAGGGTATAAACCCTCTCAAAAGATGAAATACAAACTACAAGCTGAAAAAATGGTTCAAAATAACAAATAATCAACAGAGAAATGTTAATTAAGACAACTCTGAGGAATCCACTCCTAAGCCGAAAGTCATGACAACCTCCTAGGACCTGTACATAATATTCAGGTATGGGAATATGTTCTGTACTTGAACTTGTAGTGTTGAAATAGTCTGAATTATAAACACCACATGCACCAGAACTCAAATCTATCCAAATAAATAAATTCTCAGCATGTATGCTTTCATGGTTTATTACTCAGATAACAGGTAGTCAGTCTATTTTTTATTTTAAAATAATTAGCAGGTGTCATACTTTTATGCCCTTCCCCAATAGCAGAGGCATAGGATTGAGATCAGGAAGGGACCATAGTAATCATTTAGCCTAATCTCATTTTACAATAAGGGAAACTGAGTCCCAGAGTTCCATCTTCTACATTTCCTTGACTCCTGGTTATCCATATTACATAGGCTCTCATCTTGCTATTTAGCTATCTTCAGAGGTGTCTGTCACCCTATATGGCAGGAGTCGATGAAATATAAGCCACAGATTGGGAGCTCCTATTTATAGTGCATCAAGCTCTGCAAAGAAAAATGCTTTTGAGTACAAAAAAATAATAATAATAACAACATTCTATAGTTTAGAACCCGAATGAGAGCTAAAAAATTTAACTTGGGCTAATTCCTCAATTAGGATAATATTCTTGAAGGCAAGAACTGTCTTATTTGCCTATCTTTGTATGTCTAGCTCTTGGCACAGTTTCTGGCCCATAATAAGCACTTCTAATAAATGCTCTATGCAAATCTACCTATAAAAAGAAATTCCAGGCTACAGAAAAGTTTTTCCATTGGATAACTAGGATGCCCCATGTCATAGATAGGTTAGGTAGATGATGGACAGACAGACAGACAGACAGATAGATAGGTAGATAGATAGATAGATAGATAGATAGATAGATAGATAGATAGATAGATAGATGATAGATAAATAGAAAGAGAGAGAGGTTTACATAGGTTGACATAGATATCAACAAGCATTTAATAAGAGCCTACTTACTACCTATGTGCCATGCACAGTGCTAGGTGCTGAGAATACAAAGATAAAAGTGAAAAACTCCCTGCCCTCAAGAAGCTTACATTCTATCAAGAGTATTTCTCATACAACTCACTGTATTCAATGCACTAGAATGATAACAGTATTTGTCAAACTGTGAAAAAGATAAAGATGGAGTCCCTGTGACAAAGCCGTTTTCTTTCTTAAAGTCACTGGTTATAAAGGCTAAAGAACTCTCCAGCAGAACAGCCAGACAGAAAGGTCCATTCTTGCACTGCTTAATATTTAGGTATGAATTCTGTTCCAGATTGTTTAAGATCTTAACAGTTGAAGGCTTACATTACTTTATATTTGCCTTAGAGAGTGGTCTGAGAATTCCAAATAGTGCCAACATTTGAACTTTAGGGCTTTCTACTACTTGTCTTTCTTAATCCAACAATGTTCACTTGTTTACCATCAGGTCAAAGAGTAAACCGGCCTGTGTATAACAAGGCAAACCTACTGTGGGTTGTTTGTTTATAAAGCTACAGGAGAGGCTGACGGTAGTCACAAAGGTTAGCAAAGATTTACTGATCCAGGCCAAAGATCTGAAGAACACCAGGTGGACCTATTTTATAAATAAATCAGCTGTGGATGAACAGTTCCTTCTCTTTCCTAAAGAGAGAAAAATGTAGGACACAGGTCCACTTTATCCCACAAAAATACCACATGTGGAGAAAAGACCCATTTTTACAAAACTCAAAGGGGGGGGGCCCTGTTTATGTTCAAGGTTTAGCCTCACCCTTATCTTCTGAAAGTCATCTGTAATATGCTAATGTATTCCCTCCAAGATTGTCTCCAATTCAGCCTTCCTATATCACTTGTCACTTAGTTATTAGCATGTTATCTTTCCTCCCTGAAGGTAAGACCACTTCTTTGCCTATATTTTTTGGTGAGCCAGTTGTTAAACATTTACCCAGACACCCCTGTCTGAAACACAGGGCTGACTGTTTTACTCACCTACTCAACACTGCCTACAATTGTCTCCAATTCATCCTTCCTATACCATTTGTTACTTAGTTATTAGCATGTTATCTTTCCTCCCTGAAGATAAGACCACTTCTTTGCCTATATTTTTTATTTGGTGAGCAAGTTGTTAAACATTTACCAAGCGCACTCCTACCTAAAACACTGGGCTGACCATTTCACTCACCTACTCAATATTGCCTACAGGATCAAATGCAAACTCCTCTGTGTGGTATTTAAAGTCTGTCACAATCTGGCCTCAGCCTACCTTTCCAAGTTTATTACAAATTATTCCCTTTCAAGCTCTCCACAGTCCTACCAAACTGCTCTTCTTGCTCACTCAGAACATTCTGCCTCTGTACAGGCTGTGCCCCCACTTCCTATTCACCTCCACGTCTTAGAATTCCTACCTTGTTTCACCTTTCAACTCAAACAACCATTTATTTCTTCTGTGTTTTCTTGCTCTCCACCAGTGTTTCCTCCTAGAAATTACCCTGTATTTATTTTTTTTATATTATACAGACACATTTACATATATACATTCATTTTCTGCAATAGAATATAAGCTCTAGGAAGGCAGAGACTGTTATCTAGCACATAGGTCCTTAAAAAATGCTTATTAGTTGACTAATGGATTGTTTAGTCATCTAGCTTGTGTTTGAAGCCTGCCTCCAGACTGCCTCTAGAGGCAAGTCTGTTTTTGATAGTTCTTGGGCTTTTCCTGACATGAAGCCTTTATTTTTGCCTCTTTTCAGACCTTTCCAGACATCAACAGCAGGCTTCTGCTACAGTCCCACTCTTGAACCTCCCTCAGAGCTGAGTCTCCTCACCTTGGAGTCATCTCCAGAAAGTAAACCAGGCAAAAAGTTCATCTGGTTCTTAGGAACACAAGGTCCAAAGGAAGATATGGACAGCAGTGTTGCTCTATCGGTCCCTTCTCAACGGAGAAGACAAGAAGTAATTTTCTGGACCAAATACCAAAAACCCCTCATCGTTATCTGCCTCAGAGGAATAATGGTTATAATTGGGTTAATTATTTCCGTACTTTCTGCTGTTGGCTACATTTCTGAACAATTCTTGTTGCGATCAACTAGTCTTTGCTTTGGCTTCTCTGCTATGGCTCTTGGGATAATAATGATGATTCTCCTAAAAGAAAGGGCTTTTTTGAAACCTTTAAAAGTTGCCCAGCAGAGTTCAACCTAAGCCTCTACCATAATGTAACCTCTTGATGCCAGTATTTTTTTAAATGTTCCAGAATGAAGTTTTAAATATTAAAATGATCGATTTTAAATAAATATTTCAGTCTTTAGCATCAAACAAAAAAAAAAAGAAAGGCCACACTGGTCCTCCACCATGCTGATCCTTTTCTCTAGTAGTAAATTCCTCCAAATGCCTTTTGACTTTGCAGACTTTGACACCATACCCTCTGACAGTTACCCTCAAGTCTACAGGACATCAAGTTCAAGACATCTAAACAGGAAGTTGAATACGTGAGACTGGGGTTCAAAAGAGAGGTTAAGGCTGGGCAAGTAGATCTGAAAGTCATCTATGTAGATAATCAAAATCAGGAGAACCGATGAGATCACTAAGTGAAATAGCACAGAGATGGAAGAGAAAAGGGACCCGAAAAGAGCCTTGAGGTTAGTGGTACTGACCTGAAGATCCAATAAGAAGGGAATGGTCAGACAAGTAGGAGGAGAACCAAGAGAGGAGTATCAAAGACAGTGTCAAAGATTGCAGAGAGTTCAAGAAGGTCAAGATGAAGATGGAGAAAAGGCCACTGAATTTGGCAATTAAATCATTAGTAACTTCAGAGAGCAACTTCAGTTGAATGATGAGGTCAGAAACCAGATCACAGAGTTGAAAAGAGAGTGAGAAGAAAGGAAGTAGAGATACTTATTGTAGACAGCTCTCTAGGTTAGCCAGTAAAGGGAAGAGAGATATAACAGGGATGGCTGAATCAAAGTGAGGGGTTTTTGAGGATGGAGGGACAGTCTGTGTTTGTAGGCAGAACCTCAGTATCTCTTACATAAGGTGAGGTGAGGTGGGTGATTTTCATTGATATCACTCATGCAAGAACCTGCTTTACCTTTTGGATTTGGAAAATATATAATAAGTGAAGGAAGAAAATGTATAAGAACAGACCCTTTCACCCTAGACAGGGTGAGAAAAAAAGAAAAAAAATGAACCAAAGGCATTCTTCCAAGTCCCTTCTGTTTAGAGATAGTTCTTTTGTCCTTCCAGAGAATCAAACTCCACCACTCATCAGCCTGGCCTGACTATTCGAAATATACTGCAGCCTTTGTCTTAGAGACATGTTCCTAGATTCAGTCTTTTCTGGTACAAGTGAAATCAAAACCAGTGAGGCAGGAGAGGAAAATTTCCTGCTGAACCATATAGCTCAAAACTACCCTCAGAGGGAAAATAGAAATGTGTTGTTAGTATCCTATCGGAGATATTAATTGCCTTTCTTCTCTACCAAAAAGTGGACAAAGCAATAAGTAAATGGATGGATGAATATAGATAGATAGATAGATAGATACACAGATACATAAATACATAAATACACAAATAGATAAAGGGAGACAGATAAGTTCTACACAAGGTGGGGGACTTCTGGTGTGGAGCACTGCACATACTGTCTAGCACAACTGATGGCTTAGTTGGATTTGCTGAACTACTTTCTTTTTCTCTTCTTTCTTTTAATTTTTTATTACAAAATAATATTCACTGATTATGGAATGTGGAAAGGATATGTTAAAAAAAATAATGTGGTATCATAATAAAGAGCATGAACAAAATATTTTTAATAATAAGTAAATATAAATAAAAAGACCTGTATACCTGTCATCATCTTTACTCCCAAAATCCAGGTCCTAAATTTCTCACGAAGATAATTAGTACTTCAGAATGAAGGTCAAGATGCCAGACTTGGATCTAAAAAAAATAGGGTGTTCATCCTGGCTCTAACACTTACAAGCTCTTTCAAGCCATATCGCTTACAAGCCAATTTTCCTCTTTGGGTCTCAGTTTTCTCATTTATAATATTGAGATAATGCCTAGACTACCTGCCTCAAAGGTTTATTGTCAAGAAGGTTCTAACAAAACAAATTCCCACACTGGACCTGCCTGAAAATACGGCTTTCTTTATTCCACTGCTTCATTGTAGTAGGTAGGTAAATCCTGGGTTCTCAAATGTGATACCAGTGAAGAGCATGTTTTGACAGATCCCAGACAGAAGTTAAAATATAGACCCTTTGATGAGCTTTAGGTCTCTCATCAGCAGAAGAGCAACCTAATGATCCCCAAGGAGATTATTGATAAAAGGCAAGTCCACATAAATGCAGAAATATTGATAGCATTTTTGATGGTAGCAAAGACCTTAAAACAAAGTAGATACCCATTGATTGGGGAATTTTTGTTGTTCAGTCATTTAGGTTGTCTCTGACTCTTTGTGACCCCATTTGGGGTTTTCATGGCAAAGACACTGGAATGGTTTGCCATTTCCATCTCTAGCTTATTTTCCAGATGAGGAACTGAGGTAAACAGGGTTTAAGTAACTTCCCAGAGTCACACAACTAGTAATTGTTTGGGACCACATTTGAACTCAGGAAGATGAGGCTTCCTGAGTCCAGGCCTGGGACTATATCCACTGCGCCACGTGGGGAATAGCTAAACATATTGTAGTACATAAATATAATAGAGTATGACTTGGCTGTAAGAAACAACAAATATGATGAATAGAGAGACTATGGAAAGACTTAGACGAACCAATGCAGACTTAAATTAGCAGAGTCAAGAAAATAATACATACGTTGACTACAACCATGTAAACTGGAAGAACAGCAACCACAAAACTACAAAAAACAAATATGGCTTCAAAAAAGAGCTAGGAAAAGAGACTCTCCCTCCCCCGCAATTGCTTTGCAGAGGTGAGAGGTCCACAGGTAGGAAATATGACATATATTTTCAGATTTTTTTTTCAACATATTACTTTGATTTTTTTCACTTTCTCTTTTTATTTTTTTTTCCTTAAAGGAATTCTTTGCCAAAAGGAATGACTCTCTGGGAGGGATATAGGGTGAAATTTAGGGAATGTTAAAACAAAAGATATAAACAAAAATGTATTTTTTAAAAAAGAAGACTAGCCTTACCAAGTAGAAGAGGTTCATGACCAGCTTGAAAGGTGGGGAGGATAAGGGAGGGGAGGAGATGTTCCATTGCAGTAATAACCTTTGAGGGCATGCAGCATGGCACCCGACAAGGAGGGCTGACTCTGAAGGGAGGTCATATACGTGGGTGTGAATCCTTGCTCAGCCACTGACTACTGTCATGACCTTGGGTAAGTTGCTTCAATTTTCTGAGCCTCATTTTCCTCATTGCTAAAATGAGGGAATTGGACTAAATGATTTCTAAGATATCTTCCAACTATTAAACTATGATTCATTAGTTATCTCCTTAATCATAGAAGGATTATGATCACTATCCATTGAGGTAGTACTAGCACTAAAAAAAAAAATCACACAAATCTTTGAAGCAGAGATATTGCTCTAGGGTTCTTAAAACTGTACTCTATTGTTGTGCACTTTGATATAGGGCTAAATCTTAAATGGCAGAGCTCTGAAACAACAAGATTGTGTTGTAAATAATTATGAGAAACCTACTGTGATGGGATTTCATATATATTATAAACTAGGGAAGAGAATAAGCATTTTTAACATAGCATGTGCCAGGTACTGTGCTAAGCACTTTTACAAATATTATCTAATTTGATCCAACCAATAGGTAGGTGCTATTATTGTTTCCATTTTGCAATAGAAGAAAGTAAGACGTGCAAGTTAAGTGACTTGTCCAGGATCACACAGCCAGGAATTTTCTCAGGCTGTATTTGAACTCAAGTCTTTTTGATTGCAGGCCCAGTACTCTATCCACTTTTCTACTAGCTGCCTCTAGGGACTTTCAGGGATTCATGGAGAGAGAAACTATACTTAGAACCAGGAAGATAGGAGAAGTCTTAATACATTATGTGACCATGAGCAAGTCCGTTGAAGTTTTCAGTGCTCAAGGCAACTCTTTGAGACTATAAATTGCAGAGAAGGTACCAGCTTGCACTGGTAGAGGGAGTTTTTTCATCTGGGAGTTCTCCATGCCAATAAAATGAGATCATAGGCCCAGTCTGTATCGGGGGCCCCTATGAATTAGGGAGCAAGATGGCCAGGCATAGTGTATACAAGAAACAGGACCTCAGTTAAAGTCCTGCCCCTGACACTGGGCAAGTCACTTAACCCCTAAGTGCCCCCCAGGCAGCTCTCTCAGACTGTGAATTACAAAGCAGTTCAAGATATGTTTTGATACAGGGAAAACAAAATAAAAAACAAACAAACAAACAAACAAACAAACAAACAAAAACCCACCAGAGGTCCAATTTAAAAAAATACCATGCAGTGAAGATATTATTCAGAAATAAAAACACTCAGCTCTCCAGAGACACAAAGTGAAAACAGTTTATATTGCCCTCCTGCAAAGTGGGTAGGGAGGGTACTACCCATGGGCACTTGCCCATGATGCCAAGCTCAGCAAGCCGTGTTTCCAGAGTCAGGCAGGCTACTTCAGTGCCTTCCCTTCCCTAGAAAAAGACAAAAGGTACAGAAAGCCTGACAAAAGATCAGTTCCAGTGAACAATGGAATAAAGTTTATACAATAACAAAAAACTCCTAACTGCCCCATGATGTAGGTAATACATCTGTCATTATCCCCTTTTAAGAGAAGCAGAGGCTCAGAGACTTACCGGACTTCACTGGGCTAAGTGAACCTTGGTCTTCAAATTCAGGTTTCTTTCTTACTAAACACCGTACTTCTTGCTAAGCCAATCTTTTTTTTTTTTTAAACTGGACCTGGAGTTCATTAATATAGGAAACCCCAAATGAGAAAATCCCTCTATCGATGCAGTTCTATAACTGTGCTGAAATTTATAATCTTAAAGAGTTAGTTGCCTGGAACACTTAGAGGCAAGTGACTTGCCCAGGGTCAAATTGGGCTGCAGTATCTTAAATCTGACCTATTCAATCCACTGGAGATGGCTGCTTCACATCCTAATGTCTAGGAATGGATAGGAGTGGGATTTGTGATTTCCTTGCTAAGGGAATCTCCTTCCTGGATTAGAAAATTCTCTTACTCAATCCAAGTCAATACCTTCTCTACAATTTATAATCTTAAAGTAGATATTTCTTAATTGTTTCTGTGTCATAGACCCCTTTGGTAATCTGGTGACACCTAGAAACCCCTTTTCAGAATGTTTTTAAATGCATAAAATAAGATCCACAAAATTACCAAAGAAATCAATTATATTGAAACGCAATTATCAAAGTTTGTCGTCTGTTTTTTAAATTCACTGCCCCAGGTTAAAAAGGTTCAATTTAGGGTTTGCTCTAATTAATTATAATAAACATAACCCTAATTAATAGTACAGCTAAATTCCCATCACAAGGAATGTTTTGCTTTGAAAAAATACATACTTCTATATTACAATGAATGGCCTTTTTAAGTTCTCTATAGGCTTGGTTGAGTGTATGGAACAGAGTTTAGCCTAGATAACATTCATTCAAACATAACAATGAATTAAGTGCATGTTGTTAGCATCACAAAAGGAGAGAGGAGAGTTTACTGATAGCCAACAAACTCTAGCAGAGTTCGTGCTTCCCTGGCTTTGTCTACAAGTTGCAGTTTCTGAAACTTTTTCCACCCCAACCATCCCACTACTTCAACCAAACTCAGCTAAATTTACAAATTACTCAACAAAACCAGACCCAAGATCCAGAAGGAAGCAAAAGAACACAAAGAACGCCTACCCACTTAAGAAGTGGGTTCAAAGGACTCCCTTTTCCTTTCCTTTGCATTTATATAGAGATGAAAAGGATCCTAAGGATTAACTAGACAGATCTCTTTGTTTCTGCAGACAAGGAGGCTGGTCCCCACAAGTGAAAAGGCTTAAAAAAGATACTTTCACATTTGATCCCAAAGATCAGGTAGGTAATTTCTAGCCATCAATTAATCAAAACTCATTTTTAAGTGTTTTAATACAAGTTAAGCACAGAAACTACAAAGGCAACTCTTCGAGGAGCCAGCATTCCACAGGGGAAACAACGCATTTACAAAATAAATACTCAGTAATTTGGTGAAGGAGAAGGGAGTAGTTATTAGAGGGAGGGGATTAGGAAAGGCCTGGTTAAAGGAGAGGTGGAGCTTGATCTAAGCTTTGAGGAAAGCAAGAATTCTACTAGGCAGAGACAAAGAGAGTGCAGTTCAGATATGAGAGAAGATTGCTTGTTGTTGTTTGTGCTTCCTTCTGGAAGAGGACCATGACTTCAGGGAGATGATGTCATGACCTACAGGTGAGCTGGATTTAAGCGAAGGAGGGCTGTACAAAATCACCAGCCTCACTCTCTCCTCCAGAGCCATCCAGGTCCAGTGGCTACAGATCAGGACAATTGAAAATGGCCCCAGATGCAGTGGGAGACTCTGGCCTTTTTAAGCTAAGATCTTTCCCAGGTAAATTTGTCTGAAAAAAAAAAAATGCCCATTTGTTGATTAAGGATTGGTAAGAAATGAGGCAAAGAACGGCCTCTTTTACCTAGTCAAAAAAAAAAATTTATGAGAGACAGGCTGTGCCAAGGCAGAGAAACAGAAGAACAGAGATTAAGTGTCCTTATGTAAGGAAAAGCAAAAACAGTCATATTGCTGGACCATAGGGTGTGTGAAGGGAGTGAAGTATAACATGTTGAGAAAGGTAGGTAAATGGAAATAGGTTATAAATGTGTTTAGTTGTTTCCGTCATGCCTAACTCTTCATGAATTCATTTGGGGTTTTCTTGTCAAAGATACCAGAGTGGTTTGCCATTTCCTTCTCCAACTTGTATTACAGATGAGGAAACTGAAGCAAACAGGGTTAAGTGATTAACCCAGGGTCCCACAGCTAGTAAGTGTCTGAGGCTGCATTTGAAGAAGATGCTTCTTCACCAGCTAGCTGCCCCAATACATACAATAAATATATCGTGTGAAATGTATTCTTTTTAACAAACTTCCAGTCACTCTTCCCTTCACTAGTTGGCCTTGATGACCTCTGAGGTTCCTTTCACCTCTAAATATGGGATCTTATCAAACCTTTTTGATTTTTGATCAAACCTAATTATCTTTGTTGTTGCTACGCCTTTTTAAAAAAATTAGTTATTTATTTATTTTTAGTTTTCAACATTCATTTCCATAAGATTTTAAGTTTTAAATTTTCTCCCCCTCCATCTCTTCCCCACTCCCCAGGACAGCACGTGATCTGATATAGGCTTTATTTCTACATTCATATTAAGCATATTTTCCCATTAGTCATGATGTAATGAAGAATTAGAACAGACGGGAGGAACCACAAGAATGAAGCAATAAAACAAAACAACAAAAGAAAAGGAGAGCAAATAGTATGCTTCCATCTGCATTCAGACTCCATAGTTCTTTCTCTGGATGTGGATAGCATTTTTCATCATGAGTCTTTTGGAGTTGTCTTAGATCCTTGCATTGCTGAGAAGAGCCAAGTCTATCAAAGTCAGTCATCAAACAATGTGGCTGTCACTGTCTATGTTCTCCTGGTTCTGTTCATTTCACTCAGCATCAATTCATATAAGACTTTCCAGGTTTTTCTGAAGTCTGCCTGCTCATCATTTCTTATAGCACAATAGTATTCCATTACATTCACATACCACAACTTATTCAGCCATTCCCCAATTGATGGGCATCCCCTCAATTTCCAATTCTTCAACACCACAAAAGGAGCTGCTATAAATATTTTTGTACATGTGGGTCCTTCTCCTGTTTTTATGATCTCTTTGGGATACAGACCTCGAAGTGGTATTGCTGGGTCAAAGGGTAAGCACAATTTTACAGCCCTTTAGGCATAGCTCCAAATTGCTCTCTAGAATGATTGGATCAGTTCACAACTCCACCAACAATGCATTAGTGTTCCAATTTCCCCACATCTTCTCCAACATTTATCATTTTCCTGTTTTGTCACATTAGCCAATCTGATAGGTGTGATGTGGTACCTCAGAGTTGTTTTGATTTGCATTTCTCTAATTCATAGTGATTTAGAGCAGTTTCTCATATGCCTATAGATAGCTTTAATTTCTTCCTCTGAAAATGGCCTGCTCATATCCTTTGACCATTTATCAATTAGGGAATTGCCATGACTTTTTAATGGTTCGCTTCAGATAGTGCTAACTTCTGGTACACCAAAATCAATGATGAAAAAACCTCCAAATTTCAATAGTCAGAGAAATGTGAAAGTCATCTAAATGCCCACAGGTTGGGGAATGGCTAAACAAATTGTGAAATATGAATGAAATGGAATATTACTCTGTTATATTATAAACATGATGAATACAGCCTAGCTTGATAAAACTTATGAACTGATGCAAGTGAAGTAAGCAGAACCAAGAAAACAGTAAACACAGACTGAGACAATGTAAATGGAAGAACAACAACAAAATAATCAAAACTACGTGTTGCAAAAATATAAACCAAACTTGGCCCCAAAAAAGAAATATGGGAAGACATCTACCTCGCTTCTTTGCCAAGATGGGGGAACCATGTCAATTCAAGTTAAGAAGCATTTATTAGGTGCTTATTATGTGCCAGTCACTGTGCTAAGAGCTGGAAATACAAATACAAGTAGAAAGGAAGACTCTCTGTCCTCGAGGAGCTTACATTCTAATAGAAGAAGACAACATATAAAAGGAAGATGAAAGAAGGAGGACAGAAAGGTGGAAGATTTGTAGTGAAATTCCAGAGTGCAAACTAGGAAAGGAATGAGACAGGGATGGCCTGGGCAGCCTCCTTAAATACCTCCTTTTCTGGGAAGACTCATCCAATCAGAGGCAGAAGTTACAGGGTGGGTGGGTGCTTCCAATGTGAATTCCAGATATGGCGTGAGCTTCAAGATAAAAAGCTGGGGCATAGGGGTGGAATATCACGTATAAAAACAAACTTTTAAATTCTGTTTTGTGGAATTCATTTTTTTCCTTTCTCCATATTTTATTATAAGAGATCACCCTCTGGGGTGGGGTAGGGAGGAGCTATACATAAGGTTTTGCATTTATACACCCACATTTTTATACATATATGTAAAAAATTATTTTAAAAATGAGCAGAAATGAAAGTCCAGTCATCAAAAGGCAGTAATCACAGATACACACCTGTTGGGGGCCTATTCATAATGCTGCAAGCCTCACCTCTGTCTAGACATGAGAGTTAGCCATTTAAAGGAAAGAGAAATACCTCATTCTGACACCCTATGAATGTTCCTTACCTTGCTATCCACACTCTCTCCAAGCCTTCTCAAAACTGAACTGGGTGTTACATTCTTTATATGACTGCAAATTGGAGAGGACCAGAGTGAGTTGATTTACAATTCAAATTTTTTCAAGGCTAGTACCTGATTCTTTTTGGAATTTGTCCTGAACCATTTACTCTCTGAATGTTCTATAAAATCTTATATTGCACCCTAGAAGCTTAACTGTGTGTTATCAAGAGGATTATGACTTCTAGAAAGGAAATCAGGTTCAAACAATAATATAAACTGAGGAGACGTTTATGAATAATACTACATATAAGGATAAAATATGGCATTGATTGGCAGCTTTCTGCTTTCAGGATAGTTGAGTTGTTGTTGTTGTTTTTATTTTTAGGCAAATTGTTATTTAAAAAAAAAGCTAACTTTATTCTTTTATACTTGTGGCTACCTTTTCCATCAATGCAGATTCCAACCCATTCACATTTTCTCATCCTTAACTATTTTTTCTCCACATCTCTCCATAAATCTTCCACAAAAGTAACTTCCCAGCACAACTGAGATCTTCTGGATCTTTTTGATATTTTATACACAGTGGCAGCTAGATGAGTTCACTGGATAGAATGTTGGGTGTAGAGTCCAGAAGACCTGAGTTCAAATTAGATCTCAGACACTTAATAGCTATGTGATGCTTGGCAAGGTGACTTCACTTTTGTTTGCCTCAGTTTCCTCAACTATGAAATGGAGATAATAATATCACCTACCTCAAAGCGTTGTTGTGAGAATCAAATGACATAATATTTGCAAAGCACTTAGCATGATGTCTGGCACATAAAACACATCTCTTAAAAAAAATTTCATAACATTAATTTAATTGTTAAGATGAAAATGGAATGAAAGCTGTGAGACCTAGCAAAGGTTCCAGTTAAGAAAACAACTTGGAAAATAGTGCCTATGATTACACAAAGACAATTATATTGTACTAAATGAATGAATAAATAAAAATTTTATTGTCTATTATGTCCCAGGCCCTGGGAATATAAGCAGAAAAGCAAGACAGTCCCTCTGTAGTTGGACAGATTTCTTCAGAGGTCAATCAAAGCAATAATCCATAATCTAATTAAAGCATAACTGATAAGGTATGCTCCTGAAACCTGGAAATCTAGCCCCACAAA
>NW_020954585.1:40051378-40108269 GCF_900497805.2 Vombatus ursinus
AGTTCACCCTCCAATTGGGAGGGTTTAACACATAGAAGAAAGCTCTAGAAAGGTGAAAAGCAGTATTTGCAAAATAATGTTAATTACTTTTGAATAGAGACCTTTTCAGTCTCTGCTCCCAGTAGCTGATCACTTCTGAAGGGGAACAGAATAAAGTTGGCCAGGATGGTATCTAAAGGCAGCCCCATTCCATGTGGAAATTTGGGAAGACAAGGGAAGAAGTGGACAGAAAAGACAGATATTGATGGCAGTTGGCCAGGCCCAAAATTCTGTAGATTAAGTCAGCAGGTCAGATAACAGCTCAAAGGTTCTATTAGCCATTGAGTCAGAGAAGTTGACAGGACCTTAAGGAAGCAATGACAGAGCAAATAATAAAGTGGGGGAGGGGGTAACTTTCATTCCATCTAAGCCATGTGAGCAAATCCTTATCAATTCTAGAGAAATCTCAAATATCCCCCCAAACACACATCTCAGCAAAGATTTCACACAGGAGGAGGCAGACAGAAAACAAAGTCAACTCTAATTCCCTATCTCTAGGGAATCTACCTCTAGTCCATCACCAATATTTATATGAACACAAATATGAAAATATATATGAGTCCAGTCTTGTGAGAGACAGCTCTGGAGGGTGGATAGAGATTCAGACCTAGTTCTTCTGACATATTCTGGCTGGCTGCATAAACCTAAGCAAATCACTTAAAACCTCCTAGTGACCTTAGGCAACTCTCTAAGCTTCATAATAGTTGAAAGTATTCATGGGTAGAGAAAGTTTCTGGAAAGGAAGTTCCCTCCATTGAAGAAATCACAGGTGAAAAATATGTAGTTACATATATGTATAAAGTATTATATGTGTTCGCTATTAATATTGTATATACACATATGCATACATAAACGCATACATACATATGTAACTTAAGGTGAAAAATGCCTGTATTCTTGGGGCTGGATTTCCAGACTTCAGGAGCACACATTATCAATTAACTAGATTATGGATTATTGCTTTAATTGATCTCTGAAGAAATTAATCCAACTGCAAAACCTTTTTTATTGTGGTTCCCTTTACAATGGGGACACACATACAAATATGGGCTATGGTACTACTAGTTCTTAGAGTTGGGAGGAATCTTAATTTACAAGTGAGGAAACTGAGGCCCAGAGAGGTTGAGTGACTTGCCCATGGTCACACTTTGTTAGCAGCTGATCATTCATTCCATGGTACCACATTTCCGGACTTTAACAAAGTAAACTCTTAAGATTTAGTTTTACTATTCTAAGTCTAAGTGTATTGGGAGGAGGGAAAGCAAACCCAGCGGGCTGAGTGTACAATTAGGGCATTCAAATCATGGTATTTGAACCCAAGTCTTATGACTCCAAATCGGGGGATCTCTCCACTGCTCCACTTTGATTAACTCAAAGCCAAATAAATATTAAATTGAACCGAATTTCGAATTCCAAACAAGCAAAATTTCATCATTATCATTCTTATAATTAGTACTTCTTGATATGTGAGCACCTGCCTAACTTAAAATTTACAAGGCACAATCGCTAGTGTAGCAGAGACACTTCCAGTTCCTTTACAGTTTTCTCTCAACCCCGGCATGTGATTCCTAACACGCTTCCTGAACCCAAGCTAAACGATCCCGGGGTGGGGACTCGAGACCCGGAGCTTCCCCTTCGCCCCTTCCCTCCCCGAGCTTTGCAGCCTCTCGCTGAAAGACTCTCAGCTGAGCAGGAGAGCTGCAAAGTAGGGAAGAGGTTAGGGTTCCTTCTGGTTGAGTGACTCCCAGAGGAGCGCCCCGACGTGAAGCCGCTGGGGATGCAAACCCAACTCTCCCCTAGTTCGCCCTCCGCCCAGCTCAGACTGCATCTCCAAGGGCCTGGGATTACCTCGAGCTGAACTCTCATCGCGGCAAGGCAATCCGAGTTTCTCCTTAGGTTGGTGTGATGCGCAGGGCCGGAAAGTTCTACGGTACCGGAGACTTGCCGCGTCTCTCCGAGTCTCCTTCTCCTCCTCCTCCCAGTGGAGAAAACAGAGCAATCCCCACTTAACTGAGATTGCAGCCTCCAGAGCTCTCTCCACCTGCAGCCAGCTTCCTTCTCCTGGGACTTGTCTTCACACGCATGGAGAACAGTGACTTTCCTTTCATATTTCCTTTCAGCTCTTCAAAGCTTCATGATCCTTGACTCCTCGCTGTCCCTCCCTTTCCCCTCTTATACCTTCCTGAGCCCTTCCCAAGGCACCCCCGCCTTCAGGACTTTCTCCAGAAGTTGCTCTTCTAATTCTTGTCCTTCCTGGAACCTGACCCTGGCCAAGAATTCTTAACCTTTTTTTGTGTCATGGACCCCTTTGGCAGTCTGGTGAAGCTTGTGGGACTCCAGGATCCCATTCATTGCCGATGTTAATAAATTAAGGAAATGCTAAATTACAGTTAGAAGTTAGTGGAAAATAAAGATGTCATTCCCCCCCCCCCCCATTCAGTTTCACGCTTCCCCTGAAATCTACCTAATGTAAAGAACTTCAGGTTAAGAACCCGTGCAACAGGATTCCTCAAATATAAGCTTGGTTCTGGCAGGCAGGGTCTCAGACGTCATCACCAGTCTTCTCCGTCCACTCCTTCCTCTTTCTTCCCAGATTCTCCACTTGGCCTGGGGCTACCTTTAAATACCATCCACATTAACACACTTCTGTTTACCTTCAGGCATGACAAACTAAGGAGGGGAAACTGCAAAGGTCTCTCTTCAAAACCAAAGGACACAAAGGGCAAAATACTGCCTTTCACTGTGCCCTACCTGAACAGCATTATTGATCTGCTGTGGTTTCCTGGGTTCTTTTGTCCCTAAAATGGAATCAATTGTGAAGATGTTGAGAGTTAAGTATAGTGCAGTGAATAGAGCTCTGGATCTAGAACCAGAAAGACATGGGTTCAGATCATACCTGCTAGCTCTGCGACCATAGGCAAGATAGAGAACTGTCTTAGTTTTCTCATCTATAAAATGAGGAGATGGGCCTTGTCCCTTCCAGCTCTAAAATCTATTAAATACGCTATGTACTACTCCATGGCACCATTTCCCATCCATGCCTTCCTCTTTCCTCACCTCCCAAAAGTTGAGTCTGGGCCCTAAATAATCTCACATTTACATTAAAAAATTTGTGAGCCCTTTACCAGCTCATTCGATCCTCACTGTCGTTCAGTTGACTCCTATTCTTTGTGACCCCATTTGAGGTTTTCTTGACAAAGATATTTAGAGCGGTTTGCCATTTCCTTCTGCAGCTCTTTTTACAGATGAGGAAACTGAGGCAAACAGGGTGAAGCGACTTGCCCAGGGCTACACAGCCTGGAGGTGTCTGAGGCTGGATTTGATTTCAGATCTTCCTAACTCCAAGCTCAGAGCTCTATCCTCTGTGCCACCTAGCAACACTCTGTGCTTGTGGCCTTGATGCACTTCACATCCCTGTCAAATTCACTTAACTGATGCTTCCTCATTCATAACATTCCTTTTCTCCCATCTTCAAACCTTTGCACAGGCTGCCCTCCTATGTCTGAAGTTCACTTCCTCTTCATGTCTGCTTTCTGAAATCCCCAGATCCTTTCAAAGCTGAACTCAGGGGCCCACCTCCCAACCAAGGCCTTCTCTGACCACCACAGGAGCTGCTAGTGCCCCTAAGAAATTACTTTTTACTTGCTGTGTATATATTTTGTATTTTTCATATAAGGGCACATGTTCTTTCCCACCCTGCCTCCCATAGAATGGAAACTCCTTGAGGGAACAGATTGCTTCATTTTTCTTTGTATTCCCAGACCCCAAAACAATGTTTGAAATATAGTAGATTAATAAATACTTGTTGACTGATTGCTCATAATAGATACATAATAAATGTTTACTGAATTTAACTCCATTTTTCCCTCAGTCTAAATACAAGCCAAAGAACTTTCTTCTTTGTTCTATTCTGACGAAGTTTCTGAGCAGCAGTATAGTATAAGCAAAATCACCATTTTTACCATTTAAAAAAAAAATTTATAGGACAGTAGGTGGTGCAGTGGATAGAGCACCGGCCACAGAATCAAGAGGACCTGAGTCCAAATCTGGCCTCAGACACTTATTAGCTGTGTGTCCCTGGGCAAATCACTTAACCCTGATTGCCACCAAAAAGAAAAAATTCTATCATGTTGGCAGTTCCATTTTTCATAACTATGCTTACAGATAACAGTGGCAAAGGCAAACTGATCTTCATAATGCAAAAAAAAAATTACATTTAAACTGTCTTTCTTTAATCCTATCTTTTATTTTATACTTTTTTTAAATGCCTTTTAAAATTATTTCAAGGTTTCTTCATTATGGAGATAATAAAGTTCTCCTCTTACAATATTGTGGGAAACCAAATAGAGATAAAACTTCTTAATTTATCATATGCCAATGAAAATGAAAACCAATTTCTCATCAGGGACTTAAAGGCATTGCATGGGAAAGATATTTTCCTTTACTTCATGGATAGCATTAAAAGTCAGTTTCCTTATCTGTAAATGAGGAGGGGTGGGAGAAGAGTTAGACAAGATAACCTCTAAGTTCCCTTGAGTCTACTAAGTGCTACAGGGTACTGAGGGCTGGGCCTGGAGTCAGGAACACCTGAGTTCAAATCCTACCTCAGATCCTTGCTAGCTCTGTGACTCTGGGGCAAGTAATTTCTGTTTGGCTCAGTTTCCACAATTATAAAACGGTATAAACCTACTTCCGAGGGTAGGCACTATATCAATGCATGATCCCTTCTTGGAGATATAAATCTTTGATCTTACAAAGTGAATTATTGAATTGTATGATTTATATTTCTCCACAGACCACATGATAAATGGCCTGGTCAGTTATTATGGGTGTATCCTAATACATTGCAGGGCTGGCCTCCACAATCACTCAGGCAGGTTGGTGCTTGTCTTATTATTGTTGTTACTAATAATACTAATAGCCACTCCTATTCTGCCACCTACCTGAGTTTAAAAATTTTAGGGAGTCCATCCAGTTTGCCCATCCCTGTATTCTGCCCACTTGGCTCACACACTTGTCTCTTCAAGCTCTTCTGTAACATTACACAAGTTACCCTGACTGTTATTCTTTCCACCTGTGAACACACATTAACTTTATTCTTCCAAATACCTACATTATCTTGAATGAATGAATGAAAAAGGTATTATATACTAGGCACCTCAATAAGGATTAGAGGCATAAATACAAGTAAGCAAGACAATCCTTACTCTCCAGGAGCCTACACTCTGATGGTAGAAGACACCACACACACACACACACACACACACACACACACAAATAGTGGCCAGGGGTGAGATATTTTGGACAGGGAAGTAAGAAAGAGTGCTGTATAAGAACACTGGACTTGGAGTCAGGAAGAACTGATTCTGAATCTGGCTTCAGATATTTACTAGCTGCATGTGCCTGGGCAAGTCATTTAATCTCTATTTGCCTCAATCTCCTCATCTGCAAAAAGGGGATGATGATGATGATAATAGCATCTACCTCCCAGAGTTGCAGTAAGTAACAGATGAAATATTTGTAAAGAACTTCGCAAACGTTAAAATGCTATTTAAATGCCGGTGACAGTTGTTGCTGTGATTGGAGCAATAGGACAATTGATTGAGATCTCTTTATCAGGAATGCCAGTATTGATTTAACTTCTATTCCCAGGAAGTAGGATTGGAAAGTAGAGGGTGTGAAGGGAAGACAAAAGTGGAAGCTGGGGAGCAATCGGAATAGCATGGAGAGAGCCAGAAGTGTAACAGTAGGTCTAAGATAAGATAAAAAAATAAGGTGAAATCAGGACTGTACTGATAAATTTTCAGTGTGAGCACTTACACCTCAGAAATCAGCAAATGCTATAAGTCAAGGGTCAATTTATTGTTTGGTCCTAATCCAGATCTGACTATCCCTTCTACAATTCCCTCTGGAATTTTAGCTCTATAATGAACATACTCCTTTTGAAACTAAACATTTTCCTTTCTCATTTCTTCCATCTTCTGTTGTTTATTGAGACCTGAGATGAAGTGGGCAATTGGGGCTAGAGGACAAGGTTGGTACCTTGGCAGCTGGAGGTTCAGAATCACAGGAATTGGGGTTTCTGGGCAAGATAGCATCCAAAATTGAGGCAGACCACACAGCACCCACATACTTATTAGAGGAAAAACCTGAAGAATCACAGGTGACTGAATAATAATTAAGAAACTCAATGAAAAACCACAGTAAGTGACTTTTTCTACACCAGAACTGCACAAAAAAAGTCAGCCATTCATTAACCAGTAATGGGAAAGGAGGCCATTAGCAAAACCAGGACCAAAACAGATAAACAAGTCAGCAGCCTCCAAGAATGTCCAGAGACAAGGAAGACGCAAACATAGCCTGCAAGGTGCTGTGTCCTGAGGCAAACAGATCAGAGTGCTCTCCCCAGGTGGTCAGAAACTGACAGAAAGAACTTTGGAAGCCAGTAGGGGTAGCAACAACTCCCAGGGACTCCCAGGTCCCTAGTACTCTGTCCTGAGACACAATAGAGAGCCCTGAAAATCTAGTGTCCCGAACCTTAAAAATCAAAGGTGACCAAAGCCTGAGAGGTAGAGGAACCCACATGACTCGGTAAAATTAAGGACAGCCAACCATCCCATCCCAAAATGCAGCAGGGACTGGAGCTTGACCTTTGTACAAAGCCTAATTCAGGAGCTAAAGCTGGAGATGTAAGTACAACAAAGAAGACACCAACCACTATAAAAATTATTGTAGTCCTAGGGATGCCCAAAAATCCATCCTAGTCAAAAGTAACTCCATTACTATAAGAACAGTCCCAAAGGAAAAATGGTTTTTTCACAAGTACTACATGAGAGGATTCTGGGAAGATGAGGAAATAAAGCAGGAAATTACCTGGTCATCTCAAATTCCCCCACAAAAAAAAAAAATGTAAAATAATGCCTCAAAGTGAACTTTAGAGCAGCAGAAATAATTAAAAGTCAGGGTAAAGCAGTTGTCCCAACTAAGACAACTTGGGAGGACATTAGGAAAGACCTGACCTCCTGGAGTGGTGGTCTGGTCTGATCGAAGTGCAGCTATCTCCAGGCATATGCCACCCAAATTAACAAACGATAGCGTAGGGTAGCAGCCTCAGCTTCAAGAACTTTTATCCCAGCAACAGAGTAGGGGTCTGGGGATTGAAGGGCCCTCTGCTGGCTGGTGCTGGACATGGCCACGGTGCAGTGACCTGATGAGATCCCAGATTTGGAAGAATAGATATCTTACAACACTAGTAACTTTTTTTTGCGTCATGGACTCCTCTGACAGTCTTTTGAAGCCTATGGGTGCCTTCTCAAAATCATATTTTTAAAGGCATAAAACGAAATACAGATTGCAAAGGAAGCTGATTATATTGAAATACAGTTATCAAATCCAAAACAAAACAAGTTCACAGACTTCAGGCTAAGTACACCTAGCTTAGAAGAGTAATCAGTGACTCTTAATACAAGTAATGAGCTCCCTGAAAGCAAGAATCAATTGAACAGAAGTCAGTGATTCCATGAAACAGTAAAAGATATAATAAACTCAAAAGTTTGGGAAAAATAGAAGAAAATAAGATACTTGATATCAAGATAAAACTGATCTGGAAAACAGGTCTAAGAGAAATAATTCAAGAATCATTGGAATTCTCATCTGAAAATGCATGCAACATTCTATACCTATGGCCCCTAATACAATTTTCAAGTGTTTTTTCATTAACAAAAATTCATTTTCTCTCTCTCCCACCCCCTACAACATTGAAAAAGAGGAAAAGAAAAATAAATTCCTTATAATATGTATAGTTGAGCAAAAAAGAAAAGAAAAGAAAAGAAATCCCCCCTTAGCTGTATACAAATATATACATATATGTACGTGTATATATATATATATAAATAGATATTTATCTATACTTTTTTATGCTGTCTACAGATCTATCTCATAACCTTTCTGTCAAGAAATAAATAATATGTTTTATCATAATTCTTCTGGAATCATGGATGGTCATTGCATTGATCACAGTTCTTGCAGTTTTCAAAACTAGCCTTCTAGGGGGCAGCTAGGTGGTTCAGTGGATAGAACATCAGCCTTGGAGTCAGGAGGACTTGAGTTCAAATCCGGTCTCAGACCAGACACTTGACACTTACTAGTTGTGTATCCTGGGCAAGCCTCGATTGCCTCATCAAAAAAAAAAAATTGTCTTTATAGTGTCATTGTTATATAAATTGCTCCACTTTTGCTCATTTGATTCTTTACTACTTTATAAAATTCTTCAAAATTGTTTATTTTTATACTGTTTCTGCTACAGTATAAATTATTCTTTTGACTATGTTTACTTCACTTTACATCAGTTCATACAAGTCTTTCCAAGTCTCTTTCATACTGTCTATTTCTTCATTTCTTAAAGTGCAGTATTATTTCCTTACATTTAGGTACCATAATTTATTCAACCATTCCTCAATTGTTGGGCATCTCTTTAGGTTACAGTTTTGGGAGTTTTTGCCACTATAAAAAAAGTTGCTAAAAATATTTTTTGTATATATAATTCTTTAACCTCTTTTGGGTATAGGCCTAGCAGTAGTAAAACTGGATCAAAGGACATGCATTGTTTAATAACTTTTTGTGTATAGTTCCAAACTGCTTTCCAGAATGGTGGTACCCATCCACAGTTCACCAGCTATGCATAAATGTGACTATTTTCCCACATCCCCTGCAACATTTGTCATTTTTCTCTGTTAATATCTTTGCTAATCACATAGATAGGAAATAAAATTCAGATTTGCTTTAATTTGCATTTCTTTGATTTGGAGTATTTTTTCATAGGTTTCTTCCCCTGAGAACTGCCTGTTCATATCCTTGAACCATTTAGCAATGGTTCTTATTCTAATTATTTTGATTCAATTCCTCATGTATATTGGAAATAAGATCTTTATCAGAAAAACTTGCTGCAAAGATTTTTTCCCTGTTAAATGTTTGCCTTTTAATCTTAGTTTTATTGAAAGTTTTATTAAAATCTTTTTAATTTTAAATACTCAAAATAATCCATTTTATCTTGTGATCCTCTCTATCCTTTATTTGGTCATTATCTTTTCTTCTATCCATAGACCTGATAGGTGCTTTTCCATGTTTTTTTCTATTTCTTTTAATGATGTGACATTTTACACATACCTAAATGTATGCATTTGGAGTTAATCTTAGTATATTGTATAAGATGTTGGCCCAAGTTTTTCTTCCAGACCGCTTGTCAGTTTTTCTAGAAGTTTTCATCAAATAGTGAGTACTTATTCCAATAGCAGGGTTGTTTATTTTTTAATCAAATACTAGGCTACTAATACATTTGTTTTTATATGTTGTATACCTAACCTGTTCCACTGATAAATCTCTCCACTTTTTAACTAGGACCAAATTGTTTTGAGATTTACTGTCTTGTAGTATACTTTGAGATCTGACACTGCTAGTCCATCTAACTTCCCACTTTTCTTTGTGGGAAGAATCTCCTTGAGATTCTTCTTTGCCTCCATATGCATTTCTTTATTATTTTTTCCTAATAAGATAAAGTAATCTTTTGGTAGTTTGTATGGCATGGCATTGAATAAGTAAATTAATTTAGATAGTATTGGCAATTTTATTATATTGACTCATTCTGCCCATAAACTATTAGTATTTTTCTAATTATTTAGATGTCTTTATTTCTGTAAACAATGGTTTGTAGTTGTATTTATATAGGGTGTCCCAAAGATCTCAGTACAGTTTTAAACTATTTAAGACAAGACCTTTGGAATACTAGCTCTTTTGTGCATTTTGGTGAGTAGATTCAAGTATATTATATGCTCTATAATTTTATTTTATTTTGTTTGGTTTTTTTGAACTTTAAAGATTAGGTTTATTTGGAGAAAACAAAACAAAAAAGCAGGGGAGAGGGAAATCACTATCAAAGCCCAAGCCCAAAGGATGAGAATTTTTCTGTAGTTATTTTAAATGGAATTCCTCTTTCTATATCATCCTGTTGGGTTTTAATAGTACTATACACAAATAATAATGATCTGTGTGGGTTTATTTTATATCATGAAAGTTTGTTAAAGTGATTGCTTCAATTAATCTTTAGTGAACTCTTTAGGGTTAAGCTCGCCATCATATCATCTATTAAAAAGTGATCACTTTATTTCTTCTTTGCTCATGCGTATTCCTTCAATTTCTTTTTCTTGGCTTATTGTTATAGCCAGAATTTCTAGTAGAACATCGAAAAAAAGTAATGACGATGGACATCTTTGTTTTACCTTTGACTGTATTGGGAAGGATTCTGCTTTATTTCTGATATATATTTAGCTATATACTATAAATCATTTTAAGGAAAGACTCAGTTATTCCTGTGTTTTCATATGTTTTTAACAGAAATAGTTGTATTTTGTCAACAGCTTTTTGATTTTGTCATTAATATGGTTATTTCAGCTTATGGTTTTCCTAATATTAAACCAATCTTGAATTCCTGGTACAAATTCACCCTCGTCATAGTGCATAGTCTTTGTATTGTGTTGTTTTAGCCTTCTTGCTAAATATTTGCTAATGTTTTATTTTTAAAAATTTTTATCAATGTTCATTAGGGATATTGGTCTATAATTTTAATTTTGTTTTGATTCTCCCTGTTTTATATATTAAGACTGTATCTGGAAGAAATTAAAGCTATCTGTAGTCACATGAAAAAATTCACTAAATCACTATTGATTAGAGAAATGGAAATTAAAACAACTCTGAGGTACCACCTCACATCTATCTGATTGGCTAACATGACAAAACAGGAAAATGAAAAATGTTGGAGAAGATGTGGGAAAACTGGAATACTAATGCATTGCTGGTGACCTGATCCAACCATTCTGGAGAGAAATTTGGAACTATGCCCAAAGGGTTATAAAACTGTGCATACCCTTTGATCCAGCAATAGCACTACTAGGTCTATATCCCAAAGAAAACACAAAAAGAGAAAAGAACCCACAAGTATAAAAATATTTATAGCAGCTCTTTTTGTGGTAGCAAAGAATTAGAAATTGTAGGGAGACCCATCAATTGGGGAATAACTGAACAAGTTGTGGTATATGAATGTAATGGAATACTATTGTTCTATAAGAAGTGATGACCACGGAATTGTGGGACTTCTGGGAGCCAAGATGGTGAAGTAAACTGCTGCAATTCTCCCATACTTACCTCCAAACAGCCATAAAATAGAGCCCCCAAACAAATCCTGTAACAGCAATACCAACAAAAAGGAGTGAAACAATCTTTTAGCCCAAGAAACTTAGAGGATCAGTAAGAAAGATCCATCTCACTTGGGTAAAAAGGGAGTGCAGTCCAGGATAGGAAGCATCCCAGCAAGCCAGCAGCAAGCCCCACCTTGAGCAAACCATCGGGAGATCCTGAGTCCCAGTGTAGTGGAGCAGGCTAACACCAACACCAGGACTCCTACCCCTCCAAGTGCCTTAACATAGCCAGGGGAACCCAAGAACCACCATGTGATTCAGTGTAGCCCTGGGCAAACAGGCATCCTCCAGCAGCCAGGCCTTCATGGGCTTCAGCATAGCCCTGGGCAAACAAGCAGATGCCTACCCTACAGGTGCCTAAGCAAACAGTCAGCCTCCAGCAAGCACTTGCTCACCAAGCTTCAACATGGCTCCGGGCAAACAGCCAACCTTCAGAAGTCTGACCCCATATGCTTCAGTGTAGCCTCTGGGAAATGCAGAAACACTCTGCCAGGCCTCAGCACCACCATTAGGACCCCAGCTCAGCACCAGGTAATCTGCCAGACCCCTAAGGCCTTCAGCAGCACCAGCCAACTCCCACATCACCTGCAAAGTGCAGCCCCATGGGCCCCAGGGCAACATCAGTGCAGCACCAGGCTATGAGGGCCTTCAGCCACTAGCACAAGAAGCCAAAGACAGTGCCCCTTTCACCCTAGGAACAGAGTTTGAGTTTAAAAAAGAAGAAAAAATCCCCCCTTCAAAAAAAAAAGAGATGAGCAAAAAATAATAAAAAAAGGAATCTGACCATAGAAAGTTATTATGGTGACAGAGAAGACCAAGACAAACTCAGAAGAGAACAATGTCAAAACACCTATAGGCAAAACCCCAAAGAAAAATGGGAAGTGGTTTCAAGCCCAGAAAGATCTTATAGAAGAACTCAAAAAGGAGTTTAAAAATCATATAAGAGAGATAGAAGAAAAGAAATGAGAGTGATACAAGAGAATTATGAAAAAAGAGTCAATAGCCTAGAAAACTGTTTAAAAAGTAGAGTTGGCCAAATGCAAAAAGAGATACAAAAATCCACTGAAGAAAACAACTCCTTAAAGAGTACAATTGGCCAAATGAAAAAGAAAGTACAAAAGGTGAGGAAAACCAATACCTTAAAAGTTAGAATTGAGCAAGTGGAAGCTAATGTCTTTATGAGACTTCATAAATCAATCAAACAAATTCAAAAGAATGAAAAACTGGAAGAAAATGTAAAATATCTCATGGGAAAAACAAGTGACCTGGAAAATAGATACAGGAGATATAATGTCAGAATCATTGGACTACCTAAAAGCCATAATCAAAAGGAGGATCTGGACAGCATCTTTCAAGAAATTATCAAGGAAAACTGCCCTGATGTCCTGGAACCAGAGGGTAAAATAAGCATTGAAAGAATCCACTGATCACCTCAGGAAAGAGATCCCAAAATAAACACCCCAAGGAACATTTTAGCCAAATTTCAATCAAGGAAAAAATACTACAAGTGACCAGAAAGAAACAATTTGAATACTAGTGAGTCACAAGCAGGATCACACAAGACCTGGCAACTGCAATATTAAAGGATTGGAGGTCATGGAACATGATTTTGGAGGGTAAAGGAGCTAGAACTATGACCAAGAATCACTTACCCAGCAAAACTGAGCATAATACATCACGAGGGGAAAATGGTCATTCAATGAAATAGAAGGATTTCAAGCCTTCTTAAGGAGAAGACCAGAACTAAACCAAAAATTTGACCTCGAATATCAAAACTCAAGAGAAGTATGAACAGGTAAACAGGGAAAAGAAAACATAAGGGATTCAATAGAGCTAAATTGTTTATATCCCACATGGGAAGACAATACTTGTAACTCTTAAAAATTGTATCAATAACAGTACAGATAGAAGGAATATGCATAGACAGAGGCTACAGGTATAAGGTGAGTTTGAGGGAATGAAATAAAATAAATCAAAGGATGAGGAAGAAGAGTACAAAGGGTACAGAAGTAAGGGAGAGGTAGAATGGGGTAAATTATTTCACATAAAGAGGTGAGAAAGATTTATTACAGTGGAGAAGTTGGGAGGGTAGGTGACAGGCATCACTTGAACCTCACTCTCATCAGTATTGGCTCAGAGAGGGAATAATATACATAATCAGTTGAATATAGAAATTGATCTTATCTGCCAGGGAAGTAGGAGGGGAAGAGATTAAGTAAGGTGGGGTGGGGAGAGAGAAGACTGACATAAGGGAGGGCAGATCAGGGGAAGTGCTAGACAGAAGCAAAACATTGTTGAGGTAGGAAAGGGTGAAAGGAGAGAGAGGACAAACAGGAGGAAGAATAGGGTGGATGGAAATATACAGGTAGTAATCATAACTGTGAATGTGAATGGGATGAACTGTCCAATAAAATGGAAGCAGATAGCAGAGTAGATCAGAAACCAGAATCCTACAATATGTTGCTTACGACAAACACGCTTGAAGCAGAGAGACAAACACACAGAACAAAGGTAAGGCGCTGAAGTAGAATCTATTATGCTTCAACTGAAATAAAAAAGTAGGGGTAGCAATCCTGATCTTAGACAAAGTAAAAGCAAAAATAGACCTAACTAAAAGAGATGAGGAAGGAGACTACATCTTGCCAAAAGGTACCATAGACAAGGAAGCAATCAAATTAGAAGAGCAAGGAATAGTCTACCTGTGAGATCTATGGGGAAGGGAAGAATTCATGACCAAACAAGAGATATGAAGTATTACGAAATGTAGAATAAACAATTTTGATCATATTAAATTGAAAAGCTTTTGTACAAACAAAACCAATGCAACCAAGATTAAAAAGAAAACAGAAAGCT
Organism: Vombatus ursinus; assembly: GCF_900497805.2. Lineage (NCBI taxonomy): Eukaryota > Metazoa > Chordata > Mammalia > Diprotodontia > Vombatidae > Vombatus > Vombatus ursinus. Next base: position 40,065,520 of record NW_020954585.1, read on the forward strand.
GAGAAACAATCTTTATAGCAAGTGTCTCTGTTAAAGGCCTCATTTCTCAAATATATAGAGAACTGAATCAAATTTATGGGAATACAACCCATTCCCCAATTGATAAATGGTCAAATGATATGAACAGGAAGTTTTCAGATGAAGAAATCAAATATGTCTATAGGTATATGAAAAATTGCTCTAAATCACTTTCGATTAGAGAAATGCAAATTAAAACAACTCTGAAGTACCACCTCATATCTATCAGATTGGCTAATATTACAAAAAAAAAGATAAATGTTGGAGAGGATGTGGAAAACTGGGACACTAAATTACTGTTGGTGGGGTTGTGAACTGATCCAACCACTTTGGAGAACAATTTGGAACTATGCCTAAAGGGCAACCAAACTGTGCATACCCTTTGATCTAGCAATACCACTACCAGGTCTGTATCCCAAAGAGATAATAAAAAAGGGAAAAAGACCTACATGTGCAAAAATATTTATAGCAACCCTTTTCATAGTAGCAAAATATTGGAAATTGAAGTGATATTCATCAACTGGACGATGGCTGAACAAGATGTGGAATATAATGTAATGGAATACTACTGTGTAATAAGAACTGATGAACAGACAGATCTCAGAAAAACATGGAAAAATTGTACAAACTGATGCAAAATGAAATAAGCAGAACTAGGAAAACATAGTGCACTTATTGTGCAATATCAGCAACATTGTGTGATGATCACCTATGAGTGACTCAGCTCTTCTCAGCAACACAGTGATCCAAGAGAAGTACAAAGGACTCATGAGGGAAAATGTTATCTGTATCCAGATAAAGAACTGATAGACTCAGAATGAAGATCAAAGCATATTTTTTCACTTACCTTATTCTTTCTCATGGTTTTATTTCCTTTTAATCTGTTTCTTCTTCCGCAATTGGGATAAATATGGAAATATGTTTTACATGATAGCATATGTATAAACTATATCAAACTGCCTGTCATTTTCAGAAGAGGGGAGGGGAAGAAGGAAGGGAGAAAAATCTGGAACTCAAAATCTTATGAAAATGAATGTTAAAAAATTCTTAATATGTAATTGGGGGGGAAAATAAAATATTATTGAAACAAAAACAAAAACAAAATGATGAGCAGGGAGATTTCAGAAAAACCTGGAAAGACTTACATGAACTGATTAAGTGAGCAGAACCAGGAGAACATTGTACACAGTAACAGTAACATTGTGCAATGATCAGCTATGATAGCTTAGCTCTTCTCAGCAATACAATGATCCAAGACAATTCCAAAAGACTCATGATGGAAAATGCTACACACATTCAGAGAAAGAACTATACAGTCTGAATGCAGATTGAAGAATACTATTTTCACTTTTTAAACTTTTTTTTTTGTTTTTTCTTTCTCATAGTTTTTCCTTTTTGCTCTGATTCTTCTTTCATAACATGACTAATGTGGAAATATGTTTAACATGATTGCATATGTATAACCTCTGTCAGATTGCTTGATGTCTTGAGAAGGAAAGGAAGAATGGAGAAAAATTTGCAACTTAAAATCTTACAAAAATGAATGTTGAAAACTATCTTTACATGTAATTGGAAAAAAAATAAAAAGTATTAAGTTCAAATAAAAAATAAAATAGCAAAAAAAAAGAGAAAGACAGTATCTGTGTCTTAGAAAGAATTTGGCAGGATTCTTTCTTTTGCTATTTAGCTCTGCCTCACTTAAATCCAATTCATGCGCCAATCACTCTTGCAATGTCATTGGTTCTATTCAAATGAAGGACAAACAGCAACAATAAGTAGTTCATGTAATATCAGAAGTAATTATTCTTTAAATGGTTGATAGAATTTATTTGCAAATCCATCTGGTCCTGGGATTTTTTTTCCTTTGAAATTCATTTATGGTTTGCTCAATTTCTTCCTCCAAAATTTAATTATCCAAATTTTCTACTTCTTGTTCTGTTAATTTGGGGATTTAGATTTTTGTAAACATTAATTTATTTCATCTAAGTTGTCAGTTTTGTTGAGCAAAACAATTTCTAATAATACCTTTATTTCTTCTTCACTTGTAAATTCTTTTTATTTTTGATGCTGGTGATTTGGTTTTCATCTTTCTTCTTTTTAATCAAAATAGCTCATTTTTTATAATATTCCAAAAGGCAAAAGATATGCTTACAACAAAGAATAACTTACTCTATAAAGTTTAATATTATCTTAACAGGGATAGGGGAGGGAGGATCTTTAATGGAATAAAGGACTTTCATACAATTCTGATAAAAATACCACAGGTGAATAGGAACTTTGAAATATAAGAAGGAATTCAGAGAAACCTAGAAAACTAAATTTATTTGAGCAATTGGAAAGGGCTGATGATATAATGTTGGTATTTTTGTGGGTGAGAAGAAACAAGTGACCCTAAGAATCTTAATATTTTCAGCAGGTATTGGTTAAATGAGAAAAACAGAGGACCTGGGAATAGATTTGTACTCTACTGAATGTTTCAACAGGAGAAAGAGAATGAAGGTAAAAGGAATATACTGGTATAAGAAGGAAGAAGAGGATGGAATTTATTATTCTTCATAATTGGCATTAGTGAGAAGTAGAGAAAATAATCATGGAGGAAGGGATGAAGGACATTATATGACCTCACTCTTATGTGAAACAGAAAAAAGGAGGCTTGAATACACACCCACAAACAGTTTGGTGCAGAAATAAATCAAAATCAAGGAAACTAGTTGGGATAGGAAAGGGGGAGGGTTAACAGGGAGGAAACAGTGGCAAGCAAAACAAACTTCCTCATCCTGAAGCGGAAATTAAAAAGAAAAAGAAAAGAAACTAACTAGAATATAAAGGAGGGTCCATCCAGTTGGGGTATGACTGAACAAATTATCACCTATGAATGTAATGGGACATTACTGCACCATGAGAAATGACAAAAGAGATGATCTCAGAGAATTCTGGGTAGTATTACCTCATGTAGACGAAAGTAAGCAGGACAATTTACATAAGACAACAACACTGTAAAGAAAAAAAAACTTTGAGAGCCTTAAGAACTCTGATTAATGTAATGACCAACTATGCCTCCAAAGGACCTATGATGAAGCATAGAGCCACTTCCTGAGAGAAAGGTGATGGACTCAAGATGAAGAAAACAGACATACTTTTTTGGACATGGCTACTGCAAGGATTTATTTTACTTGACTATGTTGATTTGTTACAAGATTTTTTTTTCTAAATTTTTTTATTGAAGGTACAGATAGGAGCTAGGGAGAGGTAGGTTAACAATGGCAATGCCCCCAAAAGAGGGCCATTGACATATTATATATATACATATATATATACATATATATGTATATATATACATAAATGCACAGAAGAGCACAGAAGGAAGTACAAACAGGACAGTTTTGAAAGTAATGTGTAGAATTTATTATATATTTTTTTAAAATGCAGGTGATATAAAATGGTGGTTAACTTTCATATATAATCATCTTTATGTGTTTAGCTATGTATATGGAAACACTTTTTTCATGTTTAAGTTAAGAAAAATGTATTTTAAAAAATAGGATTACTGGGATGGGAAGGCCTGTGTCATAGAAGGCAGGAATAGGCAGAGATAAGGCCCTGAAGAGTCAGGTCAGGAGCTAAGAGGGAACATTGTGAGGTGAGCTAGATGAAGAAGTTCCTGAGTGTGGGTCTGGAAACCAGGAGATAGATGTCCTAATATAGTCCCTGGAGTGGTCTCAGAAACCTAGAGATGGCCATGGTAGAAGACTGAGGTCTATTTGCTAATTTCATTGAAACATGTTGCAATCTGGGTTTGGGGGTTTTTTTGAGAACTTTTTGGTAATTTTTAATCATTTTTCTATTGAAGGATGGTTATTTGTCTCATATATTTGTGTCAATTCCTAATATACCTTGACTATCAGATTTTAATTAGAGATACTTAATGCAAAGATTTTTCCCCAGCCAAGCTTGTCTTCTCATTCCAGTTTTACTGATACTGTTTGTACAAAAGTTCTTAAATTTTACATAATCAAGACTATCTGTTTTATCTTTTATGATTACCTCTATCCCTTCTTTAAATTCTATGAATTCTCCCCTTATCTATAGCTGTAAGAAATGCCATCTTTTGTTCTCCTCTAATTTTCTTATGATGCGATCAATCATTTATCCTTACGTAAAACATCCATTTGGAGTTTATTGTGAATAGATGCTTTTAGATGTTTGTCTAAACCTATTTTTAACCAGTTGCTTTCCAGTTTTCCCAGTATTCCTTATGGATAATATCCTATCTTCCCTTGAACAGTAATTTGTGTTCTTTGGTTTATTGAACACTGATACTGTGTCCATTTGCTTTTGGATCTTGCTTATCTAATGTGTTCCACTAATCTACTTTTCTATTTTTATCTAGTACAAAGTGGTTTTGATTTACAGTATGCTTTCATATGGTAGTGCTGTTCATGATTTGTTACTTCTTTTTTTTCATTATTTCTCTTGAGATTTTAGATTCTTTGCTCATCTAAATGAATTTTGTTAATATTTTTCAAGTCCTTTAAAGTGGCACCTTGGTAATTCAATTATGGTAGCACTTGATATGTAAATTAGTTTACCTAGTATTATCTTATCATCTCCACTTTGCAGAAGAGGAAATTACAGAGAGGTTAAGATTTAACTTCACAGAACAAATCTCCTTAATAAAAGGATTTGTTCTGTAAAACTTGGATTCAGTCAAAAGGCCACATCTAAGGACCTAGAAGGCCACATGTGGCCTCCAGGCTGCAGGTTCACCATCCCTGGATTAAGAAATTTATCCATGGTCAGATAGCTATTAAGTACCACAAGTGGGATTTGAACCCACATGTCTTCTGACTCCAAGTCAAACACTCTTTCCACTACCTCAGGCTGACAGTCCCTCACTTCAACAATCCTCTCTCATAAGTCACATCTTTTTTAGGTTAAACATTAATATTTGTCCCTTCTCTCCATCTGTCTCTCTCATTTCATAAATGTCTTCTCTTTTTTAAGTCACAATTATTTACCCAAATGATGCCTCCTGAGGTTAGACCTCTTCCTTGAAACAATGAAAAATGGCTATGCAGAATCAGCTACACTTGTCCCCAACCCCAGCGTGAAAAGAAGAAATTATGTTTCATTGGCTGTCCTCCATATTCCCAGTTCTTTCCATAGATCTTTCTATTGTAATATTTTCAATTCCTCAGCATCCTTGCTGCCCAACCCCTCAGTCATGGAGCTTTCCAAGTTGGGCACAGCTGAATTAAAATAAAATGTTCTTTTCATTCATTATTCACTAATCCTTTTAAATGACTTCTCTCTCTGTCTCAGCAAAGCTGAGGGAAATAGAAGCCATTAAAGATACAGAAACAGAAAGAGACAGAGACACAGAAAGAGACAGAGAGAGAGACCCAGACAGAGACAGAGAGAGACAGACAGAGAGAAACAGAGAGAGACAGAGACAGAGAAACAGAGACAGAGAGAGAGAGAGCGCGCACCAACTCTGGAGACAAAGAATGCATGTTCAAATCCTTTTTGTTACACCTGCATGACCCTGAGCAAGCCATTTAACTTTCCTGTGCCTCAATTTCCTCCCTTGTTAAATGAGGCTTTTGGATTAGATGGCCTCCGGCATCCCTTCTAGGTCTAGATTTTATAATCTGTTGCCCAAACATCATAAATTCTTCTTTTTCCTACATTTAATACCTCAAAACTCTTCTACACCATCATCTATTCTCTCCTTATGTGTTCTCATCTCTAATGAAATAGCCTTTATTGGCAAGATCAACCCCCCTATCTGTACCCAGAAACCCAGCCCCTGACTAGTTAATCATTTCTTCTTTCTCATCTTCAATCTCACCTTATCTAATAATAATAGCTAATATAATATATATTATGTGTCAGGCTTTTTACAAATATTATTTCATTTGATTTTTGCAACCACCCTAAGAGGTAAATACTACTACCATTCCCATTTTATTGTTGAAGAAACTGAGATTAAATAATTTTCCCAAGGTCACACAGCTAGTAAATATCTGAGGCTAGATTCTCACTCCACGTCCAGCTTTCTATCCACTTCACCACCTAGTTTCTTCTGTCACTATCTACTAGTTCCTTCTTTGTTGCCTATGAACAATCCCAGATCGCTCCTTAAAACTCCTTTTAAAAATACACTTCGTCTTGTCATCTCTTAAAGGTATCATCCCGTATTTCTTCTCCCTTTCAAAGCCAAACTCCTAGAAAAAATTATCTACGTGGAAGCTTTTCCCTGATCATCTTACTCAATATTCTTACCTCCTACTAACCTTCCAATCCCTTGTAGCCTGGTTGGACCTCACTTTCCTGAAACTGCTCTCTCCAAGGTTACATATGATTGTTTAATTGCCCAGTCCAGTTGCCACTGGTCAGTTCTCTCTCGACCTGTCTTCAGCCTTTGACAAGGTGACCCTGCCCTGTATTTCTAGAAGCACTCTCCATCTTCAGAAGTTTTGGTGCTGTTGGAACCTGGTTCTTCTACTATCTGTCTTTCAACTGCTTCTCAGACTGACTGCTCACAGGTCATAGTCCTAGTTCACGTCCTTATCACCTTTAACTGAGATCATTGTAATCTCCTCCTAATTAGAGTTTACTTCTAGGCTTTCCCCTCTCTGGAGTTTAGCACAGTGCCCTCCACATAGAAGGCACTTAATAAATGTTCATTGATTGATTGATCCAAATCATCTTCCACACAGGTTCCGGAATCAGCACTATGAACTAATAGTTTCATTCCCTTGTTTAATAATCTTACTTCTAGGATAAAATCCATCTCCTCAGAAGGCAAACCAGCCTTCCTCCCCAATTTTTTTCACATTACTCTCCTGCACAAAGAATGGTTTCAAACGAAGTGGCCTGACTCCTTCTTCCCCCTCCCACTCCCTTACCTCTCAGCCTTTTAGCTTTCTATTGTGTGTTCCTCCATCAGATGGTTAGTCCCTAGAGGGCTGAGATTGTCTTTTTTTTTTTTTTTTAACTTGTATTTCTATCTCCAGCACCAGCATGTAGTAGCTAATTAAATGTTTATTTACTGACTGATTAACTGAGGTAGTTGAGTCAGGTTTTGTCATTCAGGCTCATGCAGAATAGGATATTCAGTCAGGTTTAGTATATTTAATTTGCATTAGAATGGTGTATTTAATAAAAACATACATCCACACACATTCCTATAACAAGGTTGTTTTTTCTTCACAACCTCTAGGAGTTTCCATTGTAATGGAAGAAGACAAATAAAGAGGGAGGTAGAATGAGAGAGTACAGAGAAAAGGCGCCTGGTAGGCAGTGCTGGTTGAGGAAAATGAGTGGAATTCCAGAGAGAATCCAAGTGTGGATGGGTAAGTGAGGCAAAGCGTGGATAGGGCCCTTGCTAAAAAAGTAATCCCAGGGAGGGAGTTACCATAATGTAAATGGAAAGAATGAGAGTTGGATGAGGTCAGAAAAGGTATGCTAAATCCAGGCTTCTTAAACTTTTTCCACTCGTGACCCTTTTTCCCATTTCTGCTGCATTCATTGGCATTGCATGGCTGGAGGGCATGTGCAGTGCAAAGTGTGAATGCTTTGTGTTCAGAACCAAGGCTGCAACAAAGTAGCACGATGCAACACCGGCCAGCTCTGCCAGAAACACCTCGGATTCATTACTCTTTTGATTTTTAATTATTTTGGGGGCATTGCGTATTTTTTGTGGTTCTCGACCCACAGTTTAAGAAGCGCTGTGCTACATTACACAGGCACTTGATTGGTTGACCACTTCTGCTTTTGTTGTTCAGTCAGGACTGACTCTTCATGACCCTATTTGGGGTTTTTTGGGCAAAGATACTGAAGTGGTTTGCCATTTTCTTCCTCAGATCATTTTACAGATGAGGAAACTGAGGCAAACAGGATTAAGTGACTTGTCCAGGTTCACATAGCTACTAAGGTCTTCCTGACTCCAAGCCCAGTATTCTATCCACTACACCACTCTTCTTAACTATTCAAAATGAAGAGACAGGATGTCAATGGACATTCAGTAGGATCTCACAGTAGCACTCTGTCAAATGCAATTCAGTGGGTTTTTTTTTTTAATACCTTTTCTCTTCCTCAAACCTCCTTTCTCTCTTCCTCTTCCCTTTTTCTTGTATTTTTCTTCTCTCCATTAAACCCTCTCTTTTCCCCTTCCCCCTCCTACTTACACTCTAATTGTTCCAGAAGCACCTATGGTCACTGCCATCAAACTAGTGGTACTGGAAGTTACAGGAGACAGGAAATTTGTCAGACTTTATCCTGAAAGATAAGGTGAACAATGGGCCTCTCTCTTGGTTTCAGCTGTAATAGCTACTCCTTTTTAAGGCTGGTCAGCAGAACAGTATGCTATGCAGCACCTACTCAGTCAGGCAGCAACCAGCAGCACTGTCTTATTTTTAACAGCTGCCTGCATGACCAATGGGACTCTCCAGGTTGCAAACCTAAGGGCAGCCTGAATAAACGGGATTGTCATCATGGACTCTTTGAAGCCTTCATTGGGATCCAGCCAGTGTTGGGAGGAGGTGGCCCCTTTGCATATAGTCTTTGCCCAGGACTTCTATCTGCTGCTCAGTGTATGAACTGCCCCATTAAATCTTCATTACCTTTAATAAAAGTTACTTTTTGCTATAATATTTTGTTTCTAGGTATACTAGTCCTCACACAATACAAAATCAGGTCTTCAAAGAGTGGCAGGGGATCACTAAAAAGCTTCCTGACTCCATGATGCTAACCCAAATACTACTGAATTCTCTGGAGTTTAAATATAATATTATGTTTTTATGAAACCCAACTTTTCATTTCATGTGTTTATCTTTATTTCCAGTATAATATTCTCCCTCCTATGATCTGAGGTCCAGACAAACTGGCCTTCTCTCTCTTTCGCCAATTCCCCTACCACCACCCTTATGCCTAGAATGCATGCCCACCTCATAGAATACTTCTCTTCCTTCAACACTAAGTTTAAGCACCACCTCCTGCAAAAAGGCTCTCCTGTCCCCTCCCCCAAACTACCATGACCTTAGCTATCTTAGATTAATAACTTCCTATAGAATATATTCCATACGTATATGCATACAGACAGACACATCATAAACACACACACTTACACATACACATCCGTATAAGTCAAGCCTGCTTTGTAGCATTTGCCTATTTCTGAGATGTAAATGATCACACTGAAAATTTAACAATCAGCTTTCCAGATCCAGTTCTAGCTGGTTCCACCACAGTCTTGGAATTTACAAAGCATAGTTCACTGGGTAGGAGAAATGAGAAAAATATATTCCAAAATGAAAATTATGTAAAAATAAAATATATCCACAAAAGGATTTTAGAGGAAAATATTTTCATCACCAAAAAAAAAAAAGCTGCAGCAGAGCAGTATATTTTTATCACTTCTGATAGTACCAAGGAAGAGTTAAATACTCTTCTTTCCTCCACTTCAAAAAGAAGACCAAAAAAAAAAAAGATTACCAGCTACATGGGATATATTGAAAGAATCTTATTCTTTTTCTATGCCTCTGACTCATATAAATTTTTGATGCTGTCAAGACTCAGCTTAGGCCACCTCCTATAGGAAGCCTGCCTTTATTTCCCCTAGTCATAAGTGTTCCCACCCCTCCTCAAATTATATATTTTCTTTTCTGTTTCCCAAGTAGAAAGGAAACTCTCTGAGGTCAGGGGCCTCTTTATCTTTGTGTTTGCAGGTACTGGTTGAACTGATCTGAATCTAATATATTGTATTCACTTTCAATGGACTAACTTCACTTTCACTTGAAGGAAAACTGGGAGGAGGGGCGGGCGGGAAGGAATGGAGCTGAGGAAATGGGTTGAAAGGTTCTGAGAAAGGGAGTGGAAATGATTAAAAGCCTAGGGGGAATTCCTCAAGTGAAGGAGATTTAAAAGATTTACAAATCAGTTAAAGTTCTAGCTAGGCAATGGACGATGAACTTTAGTACTCCTATACCACTTAGTCATCGACTTTCCTGTCTAGTCCTGGGCATAATGGAATTAGATACCCAATCATTTAGCTCAAACTCCACAAGCTAAAACATTTCCCCTTACAAGGAAGATAATTTGTTTTCACTCACCTTCAGGACTTTTTTTTGTAATCTTTCAGGGGCACTGTCCCAGAATTTGTTATATTATCTAATATTTATGCAAAATGAATATTCACTGATTACAATCAGCCTACTCCTACATTATAACATTTTCTTTTTTGTCCGCCGCAGCTACTGAGGTTGACAAGTTCGCAAAATCAAAAAGGGGCAAACCAGAATTTCAGAGAAAGGAATGTGAAGTACAGGCTACCATTCACTTTCTGCCCAAGAGGCCATGTACTTAAAATGCAGAATGAGGTACAGCTTTGAGCATGGCCTACATGGAAATTTGTTTTGTTTGACTATGTATATTTGTTATGAAGGATTTATTCTTCTTTTTTCAATTGTTCAGCTTGGGGGGGGGGGGTGGAAGTGCTAGGAGGGAAAGAAAATAAACATTCATTAATTGGAAAAATATTAAAAGTAAATTTGAGGGAAAAGTAAAATTAACAAAAAGGATTATAGGATTTTATGTATCGATTATATATGCCATACAAGGCAGTGTTTCTAGGGCACAAAACAAAATCTTTGTTTTTGTTTTTCAAAAGCAAAGGAAGCAATTAGAAGGTTGCTAAAGCCCGCTAGTATTCATTCTAGAGAACCAATGATTAGATTTTCAATATGAGCATTTAGACCTCAGAAATCAGCAAATAATAAAAATCAAGGCTTGACTTACTATCTTGTTGATTGTCTGAACTTAAGAAAGTGATAGATAAAATGTTAATAATGCAGTTTAAACTTAAAAGTGTGTCCTGTGTGAATTTCTCCCCATAGCGCCAGGTATTAAGCATTTACCAGTACATCTCTGGAAGCAGTTAGGGATAGTATAATGTCTGCTTGCTGTAGCCAGGACGGATAGCAAACAAAGGATGCAGTTGGGTTAAGGGTGGGGGGAAGGTTAAAAATAAAAACTGGCTTTTTTTTTCATATTTCTAAACGGATCTCAGGAACATGAAACACCTATGACTTAGAGATAACTGAAAGCTGTGGCTGATTCTTTGGCATCGTGCTTTGGTGCTTTATGGGATGAAATCCAGAGGCAGCTAGGTGGCTCGTTAGATAGAGAATACTGGGCCTGGAATCAGAAATACCTGAGTTCAAATCCAGCCTCAGACACTTACTAGCTGTCAGACCCTGGGCAAGTTATTTAACCTCTGTCTGCCTTAATCCACTGCAGAAGGAAATGACAAACTACTCCATTATCTTTGCCAGGAAAAACCCCATGGGCAACATAGTCCATGGGGTCACAAAGAAATGGACGTGACTCAAGAACAACAGCAAAAGAGACAATAACTGTTAGAAAGACTTCCCCAGACAAGCAGCCGGCACAGTAAAGTGTCACTCTAAGGTCACCATGAAAACAAATAATTGGCATTTTTATAGCACTTTATATGAACTGTCTCATTGGAACCCTTGAGGTAAGCCTATAGTCATTGTTAGGCCCATTTTACAGATGAGAAAATTGAATTTTAGGTAATGTGATTAGGCTTCAAATCTAGCCCTTCTTGAGGCCAAGACCAGTATTCTACTGTGACAGTACCAAAATCTCTTCGTTGCTAAATCCAATAGCCCTGTCAGTCTCCTCCTTGATGTTCACGTCTCTAGGTTTTCCTCACACCTCTTTCTCCTGATTTTCCTTTTCCTTTTTTTTTTTTTAACCCATCTGACTAATCCTTTCTGATTTCTTTGCTGGATCCTCCCCCAGATCATGACCTCTAACTGTGGGTGACTATCAGGGTTCTGTCCAGGGCCCTCTTCTCTTCTCCTTCTATACTACTTTCCTTTGATGATCTCATCAGCTCCCATAGATTTACATAGCATCTCTGTACTGATGATTCTCAAATCTATCTATCCTGCCCTGATCTTTCTGCTGACCTCCAATCTCATTTCTCCAACTGCCTTTCAGACATTTCAAACTGAATGTTCAGCAGACATTTTATATGTCCAAACTGTCCAAAGTGTCCAAAGACTCATCATCTTTCTCCCTAACACCTTCTCCTCCTCCCGCATCTTCCCTATTACTATACAAGGCAACACCATCCTCCCAGTCCCTCAGGTTTGCAACCTAGGAGTCATCCTGGATTCCTCACTATCTCTCACCCCCTACATCCAATCTGTTGCCAAGGCTTGTTGTCTTCAACATCTCTCCAACATGCCCCTTTCTTTCTTCTGACACTGCCATCTCTCTAGTGCAGGCCCCCATCACCTAATGGGTCTGCCAGCGTCTAGTCTTTCCCTACTTCAATCTATCTTCCAGGCACCAAAATGATTTTCCTGAAGCCCAGGTCCAATCATATCACTCCTCAACTCAATAAACTCTAGTGGCTGCCTATCAGCTCCAAGAACAAATACAAAATGTTTGGCATTCCAAGCCCTCCATAACTTAGCTCCCTCCTACCTTTCCAGTCTTCCTGCACCTTATTCCTCAGTACATACTTTTCAGTCCAATGACAATGGTCCTTTAGGTGTTCCACAAACAAAACACTCCATCTTTCTGCTCCAGGCACTTTTTCTGGCTGTCCCTAATGCCTGGAAAGCTCTCACTCCTCCACTCTGCATACTGACTTACCTGGCTTCCTTTAAATACCAACTAAAATTTCATTTTTTTCAGGAAACTTCTCTCAATCCCTCTTAATTGTAGTGTCTTCCCTATTTTAATTATTTCCTATTTTTCTTGTATATAGTTTGCTTTTTATACATTTGTTTGCATGTTGCCTCCTCCATTAGATTCTAAGCTCCTTAAGGTCAAGGATTGTCTTTTGCCTTGTTTTGTATTACCAGAATTTAGCTCAATGCCCAGCACATAGTAGGCATTTGATAAATGTTTATTGATTGAGTGATACCAAGAAATAGTTGTATGTTTACTATTGTTTTCTTTGCCTTGAAAAAGGGAATAAATTGTTCTTAAAAAAAAAAAAAAAGATTTCCAGGTACGTGGAATGTATAAAAAAAAAAAGAGTCAATTCCCTGAAAAGGAAATTTCTTATCATACTAAGAATGCCCTGCTCTATTGGAAAGTGAAGAAGAATTATATGCCAATGCTACCTTTGGGGGAAAAAAAAAACTAACAGCTGATGGATGAACGTCTCTGAACTTAGTGAGGTTACTGTCTAATGATGGGCTTAGTAGGATCTACTAGACCTTTCTCTCTGCTGATATAGCTTTTGAGAATGCAGATTCACATCCATATTAGAATGAAGGATCAGAAAAGAACTTAATATCCTGGCTGAAGGATTTAGATCTTTCCTTGATATTTTAATTTGTACTTGTTAAAGATCAGTATTATGTGGTCGGGAAATTTGAGGGTAGAATCAGACCTCAGACCTTGGGAAAGTCTCAATCTCTCAGCTCCAGTCAGTCAGTCAATTAAACATTTATTAAGTGTTTACTATGTGCCAGGCATTGTGCTAAGCTCTGGGGTTACAAAAAGAGGCAAAATACATTCTCTGCCCTCTCTGCCCTCTCTGCCCCACTATCTAATCAGGGAGGCAACACATAAACCAATATATATATAAAGCAAGCTATATACAGGATAAGTAGGAAATAATTAACAAAGAGAAGGCAGTAGATTTCAGAGAGGCTGAGAAAGGTTTCCTGTGGAAGATGGGATTTTAGTTGGGACTTAAAGCCAGGGAAGTCAGTAGGAGGAGATGAGAAAGGAGAGCAGTCCAGGACAGCCAGAAAAAATGCCTAGAGCCATGGAGTGTCCTGTTCATGGAACAGTAAGGATGCCAGTGTCACTGGAAGAATAGGTGGCCTTAAAGTGTAAGAACACAGTTTGCTCATATGTAAAATGGGGCTAATAACAGCATTAGGTGTCAAGTGTTCTGCAAACTTCAAAGAGCTCTATGTTAGAGATTATAATATTATTATTAGAGAGATTGAGGTTCAATTCCTGCTTCTGACATAGGCTGCCTGTCTCATCCTGGGCAAGTCACTTAACTCCTTAGTGCCGGAGGCAATTCTCTAAGATGTGAAATCTTGGTGTTTTGTTTGTTTGCTTGTTTTTAAATTAGTGTGTGAATTAAATCATTATTATTTTTTGACTAGGCAATGGGGTTAAGTGACTTGCCCAGAGTCATACGGCTAGTGTGTGTTATATGTTTGAGGCCAGATTTGAACTCAGGTCCTCCTGACTCCAGGGCTAGTGCTCTATCCACTGCACCACCTAGCTGCCCCTAAGATGTGAAGTCTTTAACAGACTGATAGAGACCACAGTTGGTGGAGGTATTGATTTGCAGTCCCTTGGGAATAGTTCCACAGAGTCTGGTTCCAGACTACAGGTTGGGAATCATTATATTAGAGCTGTTGTTCTCAAAGGATGTAACTGGTACATTGATTTCATATGTGTGCTGCCTCCCCAAATTGTGTGGAACTTCCACTTAAAATGGTATGTGTGAGCTTCTATAGGGTGCACCATTCCTCATAGAAAAGTGTGCCCTGAGCAAAAAAAAAAAGCTTCAGAACCACTGGATTAGAGCCTTCTGGTTTCCCGAAGGTGCCTAGAGAGGTGGAAAATCTCCCTCAGGTGGAATTTCTGAGTGGTGGCAGAGAAAATAGTCATGTACCCAAAAGTCTGAGGAAAAAGAAACTAGAAATGTACGAGGAAAGAAGTGAAGAGAGAGAAACCTTCCAGGAATGTGTTGGAGTAGTCATCTATAGGCTCCAGAGATCTGATTGTTAAATGTCACTGTGAACATTTACACCATAAATTGGCAAATGCTCCACATTAGGGCTTGCTTTGCTGTTTTCTTGAATGTCTACATTTAAGAAAATGATGAAGAAAATGTTGATATGATGCAGATTAAATTTAAAAGGATGTCATTAGTACACTTTTTGGAATTCAACATTTACCAGCCCATCCCTGCAAGTCTAAGGATATAATACAACCTAGAAAAGAATGTGCCAGGACACTAGGCAAAGTACGACATCTCTAGTAAGTATTGTTCAAGTTATTGCTTTAATTCTCTAAGCTTAGTGATGTCAATCTCCACATATTCAGTCTCCACTCCCATCCCTGCCCTGCCTTTATCATGGCCAGCAGAATGTATTCCATGGCAAAGGTCATCTTAAAAACAAGATTCATAGGGAGCTTCTCTTTCATTGAAAACTGGTTGATTCACACTTTGAGCCTTTACCTTTAAATCCAATGAGGCAGTTTCTTTAGTCTACTGACTAAAATAATTTTCATTCCTATAGACATATATTCAGAAGGAATAGTGGGTAATTTTTTTTTAAATAAAGTTTAGTGATCTTTTGTTTTTTATAACACAATCATCAATATATTCCTCCAGTACCATATTTCTTTTGCAACAAAAGAACATAAACAGTTAAGTAAAAGTAACCACAACAATGACTTTGTCTGATAATATATGCATCTTTCATTCAACTATAGCATTTATTAAGAACCTACTGTGTGCTGAGGATTTGAAAATTATTATTTCATTTGATCCTTACAATAACCCTGGGAGGTAGATGCTGTTATTATCCTCATCTTATAGTTGAGGAAATGAAGGTAATCAGAGGTTAAATGACTTGCCCAAGGTCACACAGCTACTAAGTGTCTGAGGCTGGATTTGAACTCAGGTCTTCCTGACTCCAGGCCCAGTACTCTATTCACTGTACCACCTAGTTGCCCTAACTTGTCTCTCTCACCTTCTAAGCCCCACTCCCCTCTTTTCTGTATACTTTAAAAATGTTTCTTTCAGGGCAGCTAGGTGGTGCAGTGGATAGAGCACTGGCCCTGAAGTCAGGAGGACCCAAGTTCAAATCTGGCCTCAGACACTTGACTCCTACTAGCTATGTGACCTTGGACAAGTCACTTAACCCCGATTGCCTCAGCAAAAAAAAAAAAAAAAGTTTCTTTCATACTCTTTTCTTATTTTTTTTTTGTCTCACTAGCATACTCACCAAGTCTCCCCAGTAACACACACACACACTAAATAAGTCTTTCCTTGTAATAAATAATCATCACAAAGAAAAACAAATACACCTCATCTCTATGTGTAAAAGTATATACCTTATTCTGCACCTCTAGTCTTCTGCCTCTCTGTCATGAAAGAGTTCCCCACCTTTCTGCTAGGGAAAAAAAGAGGAGATGCTTCCTTGTCTCTTCTCCCAAGCCAAGGCTGGCCATCACAATCACTACTTTTTTCATTGCACTGATTTCATATAGTGTTCTGGTTTTGCTTACTTCACATCACATCCATTTCTCAACATAGCTTCAATAGGAGGAAATGATTGGTAGGAACAGGAGATGATGATGTGTTCAAGCTCTGTAATAACAATTTGATTAACTATTGTACCAAGAAGCCCAAGAGTGGCAGGTTCCAAAACTGGAAGGGACTGCATCATTTCTTATGAGCAGCTCGGTGGCACAGTGGATAGAGTATCTAGCCTGGACTCAGGAAAACTTGAGTCTAAATTCAGCCTCAGACACTTAGTAGCTGTGTGACCCTGGGCAAATCACACACTCTTTGCCTCGGTTTCCTCATCTGTAAAATGAGCTGGAGAAGGAAATGGCAAACCACTTCAGTATCTTGGCCAAGAAAACCCCAAATGGGGTCACGAAGAGTCAGATACAACTGAACAACAATGAAAACTTTTTAAGAATTTTACAAGGCAAGGATTGCCTAACAACTTAATTTTATTCTGACAGGCTATACCTGAGACACATTCTCAAAGAGAGCCAAAAAAAAAAAAAAAGTAATGCCTGCCTCTGAGACACTCAGCGATTTGCCTGGCTCCCTGTCCAGTGTCAATCTTCACATCTGGGGCCATTTAATCCCCTACTTGTAGCTCAGCCCCACCCCAGGTGGGATCTGGGACCAATCCAATGCCATAGGCAGGTGAAGCATGTAACTCCACATTGCAATTTGATGTCAAATAAATTTTCTGTCTGTGAACTCACATTTCAGTGTTTGGCTTGGTTTGTTTTATTTGTCTCCTGGTCCCTGATTGGCTGATGAATTAGAAAATGAAGATCCAAAAATCAAAGGGGTAGAGGCCTGAAATCCCTCCCCCATTCACTCTGAAGCCTTTCTTCCCTCCAACCTAAAGGCTGCTTGAAGCAAGGGGTCTAAAAGGTGCACTGGCTGATTCCAAATCTTTTGACAATGCTATGTAACTGGAAAACACTCGGCAAACAAAAGGTGCCATTATTGTTGTTGCTATTATTATTAATAATAAAACAAGGGCGGTCCACCCATTTCATGGCAGGGACAACCTGGCCAGCACCCAGCTGTCTCATTAAATTCCTGCATGGAGCAAGAGTGCACCTGCTAATTGCTTGCCACATTTGCCTGCTATTGCTTATTAAAAATCACAGATAAATGGAGCTTTAGAGATCACTAAGGTCAGATCCTCTCATTTTACAAATTAGGAAACTTGACACCAGAAAGGTCAGGAGTTATAGTCAAAATTACACAGCTAGTTAGAAGAAGAGTCAGGACAAAAACTTAAGTCTCCAAACACCTAGTCTGGAATTATTGTAACTAAAGATTTCCAGTCAGTTGCCTTCATTGCTATAGAATGGAAGCTTCATTTACTTCTCCAAATTGGATTTCAGCATTAGCTGTAACAACTGTCTCCAATTTCTTATATAATTCCCCTCTTTTTCTTTCTCCCTGAAACTTAGACACAAATGAGACTTGTGAAAATCACAATTCTCAAAGATTTGAGGAGTTTCAGTGTGGAGGAAGGAGGTCTCTTATAGAACCAGAACTCGTTTGGTATTATAGTGATATAACTTCAACAGAGATCAACCATGCCTCCGCTAACGCTATACCTGGTGAAAATCTTTGCTTTGACCAAAACACACACACACACACACACACACACATACACACACACCAAAAACAAAACAAAACAAAAAAAAACCAGTGAAATTTTTGTAGCAGAAGTGAATTAGAGCTGGGCATGGGCCTGGTCCCTTGTTAAGGACTCATGCACAAATCAGAAACCCCTGAATGGTGCCTTTGTATCTCTGACTGGGGTGATATCAAAGAGGATTAGTTAGAGTGTCATTAGAGATGAACTATCTTCCTTTCTCCTCCTCCCACCCCAATAGGTTACAAGAAGAGCTATGAGGGACTCCAACTCTCCATCAAACATTTTGGGGTTCTGTCAACTTTCCCCTAGGACTTCCAATGACAGGAGGAAAAAATATTTCTTTTCCCCTTCAGTGTCAATGAATCAATCACAATCACTGGCTCCTAAAATATGTGCTTGCCTAGGAGAGCCTGAGCCTAGGCCTCAAGTCTCCTCGAAGCATTTCTTCTGCTTGGTGTTTCTTCCCTGAACACAGGTCCACAACCTGCAACAGAGATGGATGCTGCCAGCCTTGACCTTGGGAGTTCTAGAGTTCTTGGGTTCCTGAGCTGGTTCTAGCTATCTGGTGGAATGTGATTCCTGCAACAACACTACTTCTTAGAGAAGATAACCATTGACAGCTCTATCCTGAACCTGAATGGACCAAAGAGCCAATGCCTGCCTTGCCGGTAAGTCTGGACCTTTTGAATTGCTCAGACAGTGCAGGCCTGAAGTGAAGTGAAATGTCTTCAACAATCCCACAGAAGCCCTACCACTTTGGTAGGAAATATATAATAATGATGTTGGAGGGCTATTGTTTTATTACATCTTTCTACATTTTGTTTTATTATGCTTTAATAATATGCCTATTATGTTTTATTTTATTTTATTGTAAGAGAGTGGACAAAACACTGGACCTAGAGTCAGACAGACCTGAGTTCAAATCTAGCCTCAAGCATTTCCTAGCTGTGTGACCCTGGCCAAATCACTTAACTGCTGTTTGCCTCAGATTCCTCATTTGTAAAATACAGATAATAATAACACCTATTTCCCAAGGTGGTTGTTAGGATAAAAAAAGACAATATTTTCAAAGTATAGTATAAACTTTAAAGTACTATATATAGTAGCTATTATTATTATGTTTAAACATATATTAATGTGCTTATGAATCTTTTATGTTCTAAGCATTTCTTTGGTGGTAGAAGACATAGCTGTACTGTACCTGATATCCATTTTATATGCTGAAGAGTTTCTAGAAAGGATCTCATTAATCCCTTTTGGGGAGACCCTAGACTCAAACCATATCCAATTTTTGTTTCTGAGAAGCACTTTCACCCTAGGGCATAGGTCACATTTTAATTACTTAAGGCTGCACAAATACAGATTATTTCACTTTATTTTTGGCCTAGATGTGTGATTTCCTTTATGTAGGGAAGACTTCATAGGAAAACATCTTCCACTGTGTAGCCAGGCAACTTCTCTGGAACATGAAGTCTTTAAAAAGTTGCCTGGGGTATAGTGACGCAAATGACTTGTCCACGGTCACACACTTAGTATTTGTCAGATGCAGGATTTGAACATGTCTTCTGGACACCAAGGTTTTATTGTTGTTGTTGTTGTTGTTGTTTTGTCCAGACCTGTGATTTCAACAGTGTAGGGAGTACCTCGATGATGAATCTCCCTATACCAGTGCAGATCTGCAGGGGTTCTGAAACTTATAACCTTAGAGAGTTACCTGGGGGCCCTGATAAGTTAACTGACTTGCCCAGGATCACACAGTCAGTATGTGTCAGAGGCTGAACTGAACGCAAGAGGTCCTACCCCCCAAGCCTCTACCCATTACACCATACTGCCTGTCATGTTTGTCAATAAGTTAGGCAATCAAATACCACTGATTCTTCTCTGAGCAATCTGAAAAATCACATTCTCCACGTATCAAATGGAAGCGACAGTATTTTTCTCAAAGACAGATTGATAGAGGTTTAAAGGTAGTTTTTAAAGTACTCATATGATGGCAGAAAGGGGAATTTTTCTCAATCTAATCCCTGAGACTATGTCCTCTAATAATGACTGGTATTGAAGCCCCTCTTTTTAGCCCTACCCCCATCTATAATAGGCCTAGCCTCATCCCGCACTACTGGACCAATCCTAGTGGAAATGAGATGGGGGAGAAGAAGGGAGACAAGAAAAGGAGGAAATAAGAAACAAGAAAGATGGGGCTATGAAAAGCTACATCCTTCAGTAGCTCTTTGGCTCAGCATCAGGTCTCACTTTGGTTCTGAGCTGAGCTTGACAACAGAATCTCCCAGTGACCAGTGCCTTCAACCTCCCCCCGCCAATTCCTACCCCAATTACCCCCAGCCTGAGTTCAAATCACAGGACTGAGACTTGCTAGCTATGTGTCCTTGGGCATGTCACTTAATTTCAGTTAACTGAGGAAAGCTTTGGTTTCTTCATCTGTAAAATGGGGATAATAATATACTATCTCATAGGGCAGTTGTGAGGGGAGTACTTTGAAAATCTTAAAGTGACGCTGACTTAGAAAACAGACAGGTCAGCTCTTCTGACACTCACTTGGCAGGCAGCCAGGGTTCCCCACTTCTGACAGGACCACTCTGGTCAGAGCTACTGGGTTCAGAGGCTTCCCGCCATTGGACGAATGGAGCATCCTCACTGATTTGTACAGGTTTGTAAGGCCTCTAGACGGCTATAATGATGCTCTGCCCACCCCCAGCCTGAGGACCCTTTTGGATCCTGGGGGTGCAGCACCCAGCACTGGAAGTTTAATCCAAATAGGACCTGTTTGGCTTGACAATCCTTATTATTACAAAAAATGACCTTTGG
Source organism: Vombatus ursinus (assembly GCF_900497805.2). Taxonomy (NCBI): domain Eukaryota; kingdom Metazoa; phylum Chordata; class Mammalia; order Diprotodontia; family Vombatidae; genus Vombatus; species Vombatus ursinus. Next base: position 40,086,315 of record NW_020954585.1, read on the forward strand.
TGTTAGTATTTTTTGAGGGGGAGAATTATTGGGGAAGTAGGGTAATAGTAATAATGACATCCCAAAAAAGAAAAGAAAGAAAACAGAGCCAATAAATCATTAAAAAATATACACAGAAGATAGCAGAAGGAAGTTCAGATGGAGACATAAACAAGGTGTATAATATTAGAATGAAGATGATAAATTTGAAATATTTTTAAAAATAATAATAGCTAACATTAATATAGTACTTTAAGATTTGCAAAATATTTTACAAATACTACCCCATTTAATCACTACCATGCTGGAAAATAGGTGTTATTATTATCTCCATTTTACAGATGAGAAAACTGAGACAGACAGAGGTCAAGTAACATGTCGAGTCTCACACACTAGTGTCTGAGATCAGATTTAAACTTATTTTTCTGACTCCAAATCATCACTCTCCCTACTGTACCACCAGTCACTTTTTTTAAAAAAATAAGTTTTATGTAGTAGAGATTCATGCCTTTTTATGAAATCCTTTTTTTGTTCTTTTTATGGAGAAATATTTATGTTTGTTGATGTTTGCCATATTATAAAATGCAAAATTTAAACTAAAAATTAGTGGGCAAATTATGGATCCTGATTAATTATTGTGATTTTATTTGTTTAATATTAAATATAAATAGTTACTAAACAAGTTTAGCTAGTTGTATTGATAGAATGCAATCTATTTGAAGTCTACTTCATTCTTGTTTGTGTCCAGCATAGTGTTTTGTACATCGGAGCTTAATAAATATTTGTTATTTGAGAACTCCGGTCAGTGTAATAACAATTCATGATTCCAGGTGACCATGAATAAAGAAGAATGCTTCCTACCTCCTGACAGAGAGTTGACAAATTTGACAAAAATTCTGTCAAGATGTTATGTTACTCCCATTTTACAGATGAGGAAACTGAGGCTCAAGAGGTTAAATGATATGCCCAAGGTCACAAAGTTAAATATATAAGTAAGGATATGAACCTCAGTCTTCCTGACTACAAGTCCAGGCCTCTATCCATTATTCCATGCTACCTTTCTAGGAAAACATCTTTTATAAATATAAATTTGCTTAATTTAAAGCTTTCTTTTTTTAGTATAATTGTAAAATGTCCCAAATTCTAATAATCTGAAAGTGATGAGCAAATTGAAAAGTAGTTTGATTTATACTTAACTTACACTTAATTTTATTCTCTATGATCTTTAGAGAAGAGAACCTTTGTCTTTTTTTTAATTAATTATTGCATGAATTGGGAGAAAGAAAAATATCTTTGCCCTAACTTTCTATTGACATTCCCTTATTCCAAGGTACAAATGGCCAGTTTCATCTGCTATTAACTGAGCATAACCACTAACTATTATTTTTACAAATACTTTGAATCACCAAGGGCGTTTCTACTAAAGGGCTAAAAATACTTGTTATTTTGAAGAGAAGAGACAATAGGCATCACTTTCCTTAAGGAAATCCTAGTACTAGTAAGGTACTAAAAGGTAAGAAACTAAAGTAACATAGAGTGAATTGCTTGAGATCAGAGAGTAAATTGGTAGTAGAGCCTCAAATGTAGGAACTATAATGTTATTGTTGTCTTTATATTCTCAGTGCCTAGTATTGTGCCAGGCATATAATAGGCACTTAATAAACACTTGCTAAGTGAGTGAATGAATGCACCTCAACATTATGGGCTTTTCATTACATACATCAATCCCAATGGATTTACTGAGCCAATGTATGGCCAAAAAAAAAAAAAAAAAATTGCAGAATTGTACCACCTCCCAAACCTGGGCATTTAATAATGCCCTGTGCTCACAACCTTAAAAGACTCCATACCACCAAAGCCCAATCTTTAATGGGCCAGACTAGACTGTAAATGGACGAGAATTTCTCACATGCCTTTGTAGCTCTTACCACCATTTTCTTGAAGCCCAAGAATGCCTATTAATCCATTAGCCAGAAGTACGTTATGGGGCTGTTAGAGAAACTTTATAGCCAATATCCTCTTAAAAAAAAAAGGTTTTAGAAAGTCACTTAACCCCTCTCTCAGTTTCAGTTCCCTCATCTGTAAAATGGGACTAATAGCACCTGCCTAATAGCACTTGCCTAATAGCACCTTGCAAGGTTTTTGTGACTATCAAGTAAGATTATATAATAAAGCACTTTGAAAACTTCAAAAATGAAAACTTCAAAATGCTGCATAAATGTTAGATATTATTACCTTTTGTTTTTACATCACCTTCCCTTTCCCTTCTAAATATCTCTCTTCTACCTCCCCTACTTAGTATATATATATACTAAGTATATATACACACGTATATGTGTGTGTGTTTGTGTGCAGTAGTATATATGTATATATATATTTATCCTTCCATTGTAATACACATTTAAAACTTTTTATTTTCCCCCAATTACTTGTAAAGACAATTTTAAACATTAATTTAAAAAAATTTCTGAGTTCCACATTTTCTTTCTCTCTCCCTCACCTCCCCCCTCCCTGAGACAATAATTTGATATAGGTTATACATGTGCAATCATGTAAAACATAATTCCATATTAGTCATATGTAATAAAGATCTTAAAAGATGCACAAAAGAGTTCAGCAAAATCAACTGACACATTGACAGAGAGCATATGCATCATCCCACAAGTTAGTTACCCACCTCTCCAAAAAAGAAGGAAGGTACATTTTTCTCATTTCTCCTCTAGGGTCAAGATTGGTCATTATAAATACAAAGTGTTCATTGTCATTCTTCATTCACATTGCTGTAGTAACTGTGTATATTATTTTCCTAGTTTTGCTCACTTTTCTCTGCAGCAGATATAAGGTTTCCCATGTTTCTCTGGAATTTTCATATTCATCAAGTACTAAAGTGCAGAAATATTCATTCATATTCCACTGTCACCATCCATTTACCACAATTTGTTTAGTCAATCTCCAATCAATGAGAACCTATTTTCTTTCCAGTTTTTGTTTGCCACCAGCACAAAAATTGCTGCAATATATATGTGTATGTATATGTGTGTGTGTGTGTATGTATGTATGTATGTATAATGTTTATATGACCATCCTTTTTACCTTTAACCATGAGTAATGGAATCTTTGGGTCAAAGGATATGAGATGTTTTAGGTTGTTGTTTATTTTATTTTTTATTTTTTAGAGGAATCCCAAATGGCTTTCCAGAATTATTGAACCAAATAACAACCTGTCCAACAGCACAGTCCTGTACCTGTCTTCCCAAGGCACCATCAGCCTTGATTATTTCCATCCTTGGAAATCTTTGCTGGATGTGAGGTGATACTTCAGAGTTATTTTAGTTTACATTATATGATTATTAGTTATTTGGACTAATCTTTCATATGGTTGTTAGTTTTCAACTCTGTCATTTTGAAGATAAGGTAAGAGAGACTCAGAAAAATTAAACACTTGCCCCAAATTAGAATATGGAGGTATACAACACCAAGTCTTTTGTTGTCTTATGAACATTAAGAATTAATGTTATAACTCCTGTTGTGGAGTTCCCTACCTTATGTTGTTACACAATTGTTTGCAACTTTTAGAGGAAATAAACAAAAGTTATCTGAATAAAAGATCATCACATGATGAAGATTTTTTTCTTACCCTTTTCCTTATTACTGGACTTGACTGAAGCTATTGGCCCTGATTAGTGAAAAGTAATTCAATTGCTTCCAGCTCATCCAGGAACTCCCAGGTGGAAACAGTCCAGGACTCTGAGCCCAAACGCTCCAAGAACAGCAGTGCCTCCAAGACCACTAGCGCTGATTACAGCTCAGCCCTTGCAGCCATTGCTGAGGTCAACAACTCATGTATAGAAGGAGTCCAATGTACCCAAGACTAACACCAACCATTATCAAACTGCAGCACTCCACGGAACACTGGCATTGTTTCCAGCCTGGTCCCAAAGCCATCATGAGACCTGACAACTTCCTCTGGGCAGTAGCCCTTCTTTCTCAGTAATCCCAGCTACTAAACACGAAGAAAAGAAAGTTCTCATCACCAAAGTCTTTGGCAATAGCAGACAGTTTAATATCCGAAGCCAAGATAGTTTTATTAACGGAAAAACATTAAAGATGATGCATTGCCATCTACTTTGCTTCTGTACCCTAAGGACCGCCAGACCATTTTATCTGACTTGACATTGAAACCTCCAAAGTGTTGTCTCCCTCTATAGAATGTGAGCCCCTCAAGAGCAGGGGTTGTTTTACTTTTTTTTAAATTGGCATTCTCAGCACTTAGCACAGTTTTTCTGCACACACTAAGTGCTTAATAAAGGCTTTGTCATTCATTCATTCATTGAAACCTGGTCTCTGTCAAATTCTTACCTATCCTTTAAAAATCAACTCAAATTCCAAGCCTTCTCTGCTATCCTCTATTGGAAATGACACTTCCCCCTTCAAATTCACATATGGTATTATTTTGCACCTTTCTAATACACTTGCCACATGTTCTTGTTACACTTATTAAGTTTCTTATCCTTATGTTAGATTGTAAACTCTGAGAGACTAGAGACTAGGTCTTATATAAATTCTTCATTTCTCCTACCAACTCTATTCTCATGTCAGTACAAAATCTTTGAGAATATTCCACTCAAAGTTTGAAGGCACTCTTGATGAAAGGAGAGAGGCAGCATAGTATAGTTGTTAAAGAATTGTCATTGGAGCCAGAAAGTCTTGCCTTTGACATATACTGGCTGTGTAACCCTGGGCAAGTTACAGTGCTCTTGACAATTAAGACTATAAGTTGAAGATGTTGACTGGCATTGGTTAAGGGAGTTTCCTCATCCAGGAGTTCCCTATATCATATCTTTATGTGTGTGTATGTGTTAACTGAAGGCCCCATTGTGAAGTGGGAGTAACTCTAGGTTGCAGAAAAGAGAGAGAAGGAAGGGAAAGAGGAGGAGGGAAACAGAGAATGGAGGGAAAGAAGAGGGAGAAAGAGAGAGCTGCCTTTGGGATCAGGAAGGCCTGGGTTCAAATTCTACTTCTGATATATACTAGTTGTGTGATCCTGGGCAAGAAACAATCTTGATGGGCATTAGGTAACTCAGGACTATAAACTGAAGACAAGTTAGGATATCCCTTTGGAAATTATGTAAGACCTCCTCGATGACACTAGCAAACACCTTTGCTAAGTGTACTTTTTCTATTTTGTGCCTTCCTTGGTAATAATCTAAGGTTATCAAACTCTTTAAGGAATCCTGTATGATTTTCTCACACATGGGAGTCACCATGGTGGAGGAGAGTCTTTGGAATGACATTTTGCTTAATTTAATCATATGCTTTTTTTTAATAGTCAACAAATAATATGTACAATGGAACTTTGTGTTCTTTATACTTTTCAGTCAGCTGTGTGATTGTCAAGATATAGTCTACTGAGGGCAGCTAGGTGGTACAGCGAATAAAGAACCAGCCTTGGAGTTAGGAGGACCTGAGTTCAAATATGGCCTCAGATACTTACTAGCTATGTGACCTTGGGTAAGTCACTTAATCCCAATTGCTTTAAAAAAAAAGTTATAGTCTGCTGTAGAATATTATTTATAAACTTTCAACTGTTCTTTTCTCATACCTTGATCAAGGGATATGAACTGGACCTGTGATTTCATTAGTATTGAGGATTCTTGAGTGAAGAAACTTCCTCGGAAAGAAACCAGTACAGGTCAGAACCTTCTCTGAAATTTATAATCACAGATCACAAAGAGGTTGACTTGTCCATATCATGCAGCCAGTATGTATCAAAGCAGAATTTGAACTTGTCTTCCTGGATTCAAGGCCAATTCTCTAGTCATTAAGCCACAATGCCTCACGAACTAAAAAATACAACATAATGAAAATCTTGGTATGAGGTAGGGAAGCTTTGAAAGAATCTTAGACAAAGTTCGAGCCTTTTGATGTCCAGGAAAGATTTGCTAGTCTAAGGAAGACTTGAACTTAAAGATCTCGGAAACCTATGACTTTGTCTGCTTTGTTCCCGTAGGCTTCATAAACAGGCTGTTATCAGATGAGGAGCACAAAGGTTAGTGTCAGATGTGCTGCTTCAAGACTTAGCCAATAAAACATCTCTTTTCGAGTTCTTTGAGAGAAATGCTGAAAAAGCACTTTGTTATCTCTGTAATCAACACGTCCAGAATGTGATACTGTCTGAATCAAAAGGCATAGCAGATTTTTTTTAAAGCTAACAGCTCTGAAAAAATACAGTTTTAAACTTTGTTTTCACAGTATATCTACCAAATCAATTTGACTAGTGTTTTGAGTTCTTTGAAATTAGGAAAAGATATTTATATAGCATCGTAGATTTAGAACTAGAAGAGACCTTACAAGGTATCTCCAGTCTCTTCAGTTTAAAAGGGGAAACTGAGACCCAGTGAGGTTAATTGATTTGCCCAAGATCACACAAGTAGTACACAACTAGCCTAGAATTTGAATCCAGGTCCTCTCACTGAATTCAGCCCTTTTCTATATTTTGTGATATTGTAGAAGTTGCAACCTTCTAGCTAGGAAGGAAGGAAACAAGCATTTATTAAATGCCTAGTATGGGTCAGGCACTGTCCTCAATGCTTTTATAAATATTATCTCATTTGATCCTCACAACAACCTTGGGAGGAAGGTACTATTATTCCCATTTTACAGGTGTCTGTCTCAGATCACATAGCTGGCAAGTGTCTGAAACTAAATTTGAACTCAGGTCTTCCTGACTCCAAGCCCAGTGCACTATCCTTGACAGGTCTTCTAGCTGCTAGGGTTCAGAACCGTGGAAATACATTATTACCTTTTAATATAATTATTGGAAAATAGGCTTGTAAGATCCTTTTTTTTTTAAAAAAAAAAAAGAGTTTTAGCTAAAAGGCTATTCTGTGAATCTGGTACAAGAATTATTTTTTCTTGATTTTATTAAGGTCAACATTTATGGAGAACTTTTAACTTTTTGAGAATTTCTATAACCATAAGGGGTTAAAGATCTTAAACTATACAACTGTGTTGACATTCCTTCTAAACAATGTCTTGTTATCTCTCTTATCTTTAAGTATTTTCTTTTTTATCACTCTGCCCCTATTTTCTCCTTTAACCCTACAACTGTCCTGAACTTAGCGTGTAGGCCTATAACTCATTAGTTTCCTTTTTATTCTCTTTTTTTTCTTTTTCTTTTTTTATTTGAAGACTGGGTCTCCCTATCTCCACCAGACTGGAAGTGAAGGGGAAATTGACAACCCAATAATGCTCTGATCAGCATAGGAGCTTTGAAGTTTGATCTTCTCCTTTTCATATCTGCCTGGGGTCACTGGCCTCTCCTTAATCAACCAGGTGTCCTCCCCCTACCAGGGGAACTAAGTCCACAAACACAATTGACTTAGTTCAGAGTTCCAGAACTCCAGAGTTCAAGAGATAAACCAGCCTCCAACCTCCAGCTGGCTGAGACTACAAGGCATGGCTACCATCTTTGGCTTCATTCATCCATTGAGTGAACACTGAATGTTCACCATGCATGTGGTTCTAGACTGAGAAGGATTAAGAAATAATGAATATTAGATCTGGTCCTTCCCTTCTAAGAGCTTCTAAGAGCTACTTAGAAAGACAAGATGTGTATATATGTATAATGGGAATTCTACCCCATTCATCTCCTTCAAGCATCTCACAACTGCTCTGTTTCCTTCTGGACATGTGGTGTCTTAGTACAGGAGAACTAGGGTGCTTTGGGATGAAAAAGCAATCTTCTTATTGGTCTCTTATCCCTATGACAATGGTGAGTGAGGGGCTATTTCATTTTAAAGGGGGAGAAAGTTTATGATTCACTCTTCCTTTGACAAGACTATATGGAAAGTGGCTCTCATTAGACTTCCCATGAGAGTAAGGGAGGGGCCTTCTGAAAGAATATGTCCTTCATGGGCCAATCTAAGATTCACCTTCAGAGCCCAAGCTGACCCCTGTGTTGTTTTATATTCCTCCTCTGAACATATGGGACCAAATAATGATTTCAAGGTGGACACATTTCAGCCTTGGAAACAGCCTTCCAAGTTTGAGGGATTGGAAGTCCCAGGTCTTTTAGTTAGAGCTGATTGTCAACAAGGGGAGATTCTGCATCAGAAAAGATCACCAGTGACATCAAGAAGCTCAGTCCCTGGCCTGGATTGCCAGAAGACTTGCATCTGGAAAGAATTGCTTAGACAGTGAAGAACTCTAGGTATGATGTAAAATGCCTTTTCATCAGAGCTACAAACTGCATTACGTCCTGATGTTTTAATAATCTACCTCCAGGGAGAGTATAATAGTAGCTATGGTACTGCTGCTATGTCATAAGTTTTTTGTCAATATGCACTTAAAGGGATTATGTGTATTAGAATTTTCTTTTGTGAAAAAGATATAAATAATTGTTCTATAATTGACCAACATTATATATTTAATACCTGTCTACTTCCTTCTTTAAAGAGACCCTAAATATGAATGAAAACCTTAACTCTAGGTAATTCTTCCTGATAGCAGCTGGTGGCACCATGGATAGAACTCTGAGACTGGAGTCAGGAAAGCCTTATTTAAAATATGGCCTCAGATACTTAAGAACAATTAGGCCCTTTTGTGGAGAGGGAGAAGGTAGTAGCAGCATCTTATTGAGTCCCCAAGTGAAAGACATAATAACTGTTATAGGATCCATGAGAAGGGAGAGCGGTTGACCAAGTGGAAATTAAACTGGACTTTGAAGGATGGGTAAGATTTGGACACAGAGCAAAGAAAGGGCATTGCTAACAAGAAGAACATAATCAAAGATAGAAATTGTGTCAAGAATGAGCTTGCTGCACTGTCTTAGGGTGGGAGGTGCAGATGGAGGGGGAGAAAATTTGAAACTCAAAAGCTTATGGAAGTGAATGTTGAAAACTAAAAATAAATTAACAAAAAAAAGAATAAGCTTGCTGTCACACTAATACATTGTTGGTGGAATTGTGAAATGGTACAACCATTTTGGAAAGCAATTTGGAATTAAGCAAATAAAGCGACTAAAATGCCCACAACCCTTTGAACCAGACACTGGGTGTATACCCCCAGGAAGCCATTGATAAGGGAGGAAAAAGTCCCCATATACTCCAAAATATTTATTGTAGCACTTTTTGTGATAGCTAAGAATGGGAAATAAAGCAGACACTCATCAATTGGGGAATCACTAAACAACTTGTGGTATGTCAACACAATGGAATATTACTGTGCTGTAAGAAATTATATGTATGATGAATACACAGAAGCATGGAAAGATCTATATGAGTTGATGCAGAGGGAAGCAATTAGGTGCTGCAATAGATATGGTGCTTGTCCTGGAGTCAGGAAGACTCATTTCTGTGAGTTCAAATCTGGCCTCAGACACTTAAGTAATTATGTGACCCTGGGTAAGCCATTTAACCCTGTTTGCCTCAGTTTCCTCATCTATAAGACGAGCTGGAGAAGGAAATGGCAAACCACTCCAGTATCTTTGCCAAGAAAAACCCCACATGGGTTCTCCAAGAGTCAGACATGACTGAAATGATTGAACAACAACAAAAGAAATAATTATAACAACCTAAATGGAAAAAACAGCAACATGCTAAAAAATCAAAAATAAATGTAACAAAAGTAAAAAGATCAAGTGGGATTAGAACAAAATAATATGAGAAGACATCCCACCTACCCCTTAGTGGAGGTAGAGATATATGTGTTACATACATGTTTTCAGACTTTGTCAATTAATTGACCAATTCTGCTGATTTTTTTTCCCCTCTCAAAAAAAAAAATACAAATATTTGTCATATGAGACAGCTCTTGGAGAGGGAGTTGGCAGAAACACATGGGATACTATGGTGATGTAAGAAACAGAAAACATCAATAAAAATTAATAATAATTTTTAAAAAAGAATGAGCCTCGTGTTCTATAGGGGTACAGGGATATGGCTAGCATGCTTGGAACGAAGGATTCATGTTAGGAAGCAGCAAGGGATATAAGGTGGGGTAGGTAGATTGGGATCAGATCACAGAGATACTCTAATGCCATATTGAAGAATGTATATATCATCATACATGCAAATGTAAAAGGGGGAGTCAAGGGAGTTTGGGGGTGGGGAAAGTTAAAGCAGTAGAGTGATGATTCTTTGCTACTTCTGTGTACCACTTCGTCACCATACTCTACTACATCCCCATAGCATTTCTCCAACCCTCTTCTCCGTTTCCACAGCCAATGTCCCAGCCCGAGATCTAACCACTTTGCTACTGATCTACTACAACAGAAATTCTTATACTAGCCTTTCTGTTTCTAACTTACTCATTTCTGTTTGTCCTAGGCAGGGCAATATAGCCATCCTCAGCACTGTCATAGTGCTTAAGTTACAGACCATGTTGCCATAGTTAAAGACTATGTCACTCCCCTTTTCAGAATTGCCTATCACATAAAAATGATAAGTCTAGATTGTGACCTTCAAAGTTAACTGTCAATTGGCCTAAGAATTCTAGTGCCCAACCCATGCTCTCTGCTCCAGTTGTCCTGTCTTCAACACATAAACCACAACAATGCACAGGCTTCCCTTCCACTATGATACATTTTATAAAGTTATTATAAAATTATAAATATATAAGATATAAATATATTATCAAATTTTATAAAATCCATGAGTGTGGATATTCCCACATTCAAGAGAAGTCAATTCATGAGCAGGTATTTACTGAGAGCCAGAATGATTCTAGACCCCAAAGAAGAAACATCCTTTACACTGTCGAAATAAAGTAGAGAAGGCTACTGTGATTGAGAGAAAAGATTCAAAACTACTTAATAGAATTAATTCATAACCACTATTTCCCAAATTATAGCTCTGTTTCCACTAAATATTCCTTTACAAAAACAAGAAGTAGAAACATACTTATCTTTTTCCACCTGTGTTATGCTTATTTCCAAAAAATTCTAAATTCAAAAGGAAAAATGATCAACTTATTGTATATAAATACTTGACCATGAAATAACAATATTGTTAATAGAAATAGAATGGTCTGGCATTTCAGAGGCTGGCCAATTCTGCCTCCCAGTTGTTTTAAACAAGAAACATCTTGTTCTGGAACTGTTTCCCATATATAAACAAGATGGTTTAGGTAATTTTAATCTATGTCAAATCATTTCAGGTCCATTTATTCAACAGTCTCACATTACTGCATAAAAACATTTTAATTACATTCCCATTAACAACAAGAAAGGCAATTCATTGAATAATATCATTTTTAAAGAGACCACTAAAAATAGCTCAGTTATGTCAGTATTTAAGATGTGAATTTTAATTTCTTTTTTAATCTGAAGAAAATAATAAAAAGAACCACCTATTAAAACCAAGTGGTTAATTATAACTTTACCTTACTATTAAACAACGATACACACACACACACACACACACACACACACACATATCTAATGAGAGAAAAAGAATAATGAATTTTACTGAAAATAGTAACTTTTCTCTTTAGAAAAAATTTACTTACCCGCTTCATTCCCTCAGCTAGAACAGAACTTTCCCTTAGCCTTCAGCCATTGAGTTTCAGGCTGAAGTTTCCATCCTCAGCACAATCAGATAAAATTGGACTTGAGGTAGCAATTGATGGAAACAGAGCTGCAAATTTCCATGTGCTTAACCCCGAAGGGAGTAATTGCAATGAACCTTAGTCCATGGAGTGAAACACTTCTAAACCCGACAAGGTGATTTCACTTTTGTAACCAGAGACTTGTGACTAGGTATCTGGCAGGGAAATGATTAACGATTGTGTGGTCATTACTGAGTATAGACCTAAAGTTCCAGCTACAGAAAATCAGGGTGAATGAACTTTATAGGTATTATTTTAGGCTTCACATACATCTTCCCTATATCCATGGCCACCTATAGAGCCATGTTTTTAGGATGGCAAATTAATCAGCCTTCTGTGTTATGGACTGAAAAATTGAAATTATTTTCTTATAAATTCCCTCCTGTTTAATAAAAGAGTATTAGTACTAAACTTCAGTCATTTATTTAAGGGACCTCATGGTGATTTCCTTCATTTTCACCCTCAAAGCAAGATTTGACAGTCTTACTGCCATTTGGGGTTTCTAAAGGATAAGGTTTGCTTTTGAAATAATCCACAAGCATTTCTAAAATGATGTTGCTGTTCCTCTCATGAGACATTCTATCTCTCAACTCTGAGCATCTTCACTAGCTCTCTTGGAATGATCTCTCTCCTCATTTGTTGTTCAGTATGGAAGCGAGGTGGTGCACTGAACAACAACTCCCTCTCTGTCTATGTGTGTGTACATATATGTATACATATATATTTGTGTATGTATACACACATACATACACACACATGTAGATAGATATGCATATCCCTCATATCTATATTCATATATCTCATATCTTGTTTTTACATGGTATTTTGCATGTTGTCTTCCCCATCAGATTGTAAGCTTCTTGAGGACAGGACTTGGTTTTGCCTTTCTTTATATCCTTGCCACTGGCATATAGTAGGTGTTTGTTGTTTTGACTTGACTTCTTAGTGGCTTTACATTCCTTCAGCTTTGGTAATCCCTATGTAGCCCCCACCAATGTTTAAAAAATCCAATCCTACAACAAAAAGAAGGCAGTCCTAAGTGTTTCTCAGTTCAATGGCATGAACAGTGGCATAGCACTAGCTAGTAGGAGTACAATCAACCAACAAGCCTTTATTTTTATTATTATTTTTTTTTTTTGAAGCAATCAGGGTTGAGTGACTTCCCCAGGGTCACACAGCCAGTAAGTGTCAAGTGTCTGAGGCCAGATTTTAACTCAGGTCCTCCTGACTCCAAGGTCAGAGCTGTATCAACTGCACCACCTAGCTGCCCCTCAACAAACCTTTATTAAGTGCCGAGGATACAATCGCTTTTTTTTTAAAGTAGTACATGGCAGATTCATGGTTTCATATTATGTAATCCTCTTTTTTTCTGTCAATTTTATGCATGGAAATATTTGTGTTTGTTAATAACTATCAAATTAACTAAAATATCTAAATAAAATTTAAAAAATTTTAAATCAATAAGATACAGAAAAATTTAAGTCTTAGAAGGAAAAAACATTTTTAAAATACATGAAGTTTAATCTTGCTGTTACCAGAGTTATGCATAGCAGCTAGCATATGAACAAGTACTTGATTATGCTCATAAGTGAACAGCTAAAATTCAACAAGGAGGGAAAGTATATTCTCACTTCACTTCTTTCTTTCTTCCTTCTCTCCTTCCTTCCTTCTTTCCTTCCTTCCTTTCTTTCTTTCCTCTCCTTCCTTCCTTCCTTCCTTTCTCTCTCTCTCTCTCTCTATTTCTCTCTCTCTTTTTTAAATACTGAGAGCTCTTTGGATAACTTTTTGTACAACACTTAGGAAAGAAAAACCTTGGAGGGCTCTGTGGACATAGTTCTCCATTAAGGGTCCATATTATGGTGTTCCACTCTACCATCAGGACAAAAAGGATGGTACATTTCAGAATGTGAAGGAATTTGAAGATTCCAAGGAGGAAGGGGAAGAAAAATTTTAAACTCATAAGCATATGGAAGTGATTATTGATAAATCAAAATAAATTAATAAAAAATCCAAAAAAAATAAGTATGTTGTTGGTAATGATGAGAAAGGAATTTTGAAACCATGCTTTCAAATTTGCAGTTGTTGACATATATGCTCAGATAAATAATTGTTGTTGCTATATTGTCTATGTTTCAGAGAGTTGAACCCAATCTATGGCAAGTTTTTTTTTAATTGTATACATTAAAGTTGAATACAAAATATTCTTTGCAGTATCCTTTGCCAAAACTGAGTCATTACTCACACTGCTTCCTTTCACAGTCAAACTGGAAGAAATGGTCTACACTGGCTGACTTTTTACTCTCTCATTTCCCCCATGCCTTCTGCCTGTCCACCATGTAAACTACTCAAACATAATTCTAAAAAAAAAAAAATTTATATTGATATATTTTCTTCATGCATAGAGTAGGTTTCTTCCTATATCACTCCTCCTTTCTCCCATAACCCATCCTTTATAACAAATAATATTTTAAAAAAGAGGAATTTTTTTTATCAAAACCTATCAACACATTGAAAAAATCTGTTATTACGTATAATGTTCCATACCTCCTACTTTTATATTTTTTATTTTCCTCCAATTACATGTTAAAACAATTTTTAAACTTTTTTTTGTTTTATTTTGAGTTCTAAAATCTATTCCCCCCTCTCTCCCTTCCTCCTCTCCCCACTCCCTGAGACAGTAAGCAATCAGATATAGGTTATGCATGTGTAATCATGTAAAACATTTCCATATGAAGTAATTTTGTACAAGAAGACTCAAATAAAAGAAAAAGCAAGGAAGAAAGAAAGTGAAAAATGGTATGCTTCAGTCTATAGTCAAACGATATCTGTTCTTTCTCTGGAGGTGGATAGTATCCTTCATCGTTACTCCTTTGGGATTGTCTTAGATCATTGTATCGCTAAGAATAGCTAAGTCATTCACAATTCATCATAGAATAATGCTGTTACTATGTACAATGTTCTCCTGGTTCTGTTCACTTCACTTTGCATCAGTTCATGTAAGTTTTTTCAGGTTTTTCTGAAATCATCCTACTTGTCATTTCTTACAACACAATAATATTCCATCACAATCATATACCACACCCTGTTTAGCCATTCTCCAATTGATGAACATCTCCTCAATTTTCAATTCTTAGCCACCACAAAAAGAACTGATATATATATATGTATGTATATTTGTACAAATATGTACTTTTCCCTTTTAAAAAATCTCTTTGGGATATAGACCTAGTAGTGGGTATACACAGTTTTATAGCCCTTTGACCATAGTTCCAAATTGCTCTCCAGAGTGGTTGGATCAGTTCACAACTCCACCAATAGCGCATTAGTGTCCCAATTTTCCCACATTTCTTCCAACATTTATCATTTTCTTTTTCTGTCATATTAGACAACCTGATAGGTGTGAGGTGGTACTTCAGAGTTGTTTTAATTTGCATTTCTCTAATCAATAGTGATTTAAAGCATTTTTCATATGACTACAAATAGCTTTAATTTCTTTGAAAACTGCCTGTTCATATCCTTTGACCATTTTTCATTTAGGGACTGACTTATGTTCTAATAAATTTGACTCACTTCTCTATATATTTGAGCAATGAGGCCTTCATCAGAGACACTGGCTGTAAAAATTTCCCCCCATCTTTCTGCTTTCCTTCTAATCTTGGTTGCCTTGGTTTTGTTTGTGCAAAGCCTTTTTAATTTAATATAATCATAATTATCCATTTTATATCTTGTAATACTCTCTATCTCTTGTTTGGCATAAATTCCTCTCTTCTCCGTAGTTCTCATAGGTAAACTATTCCTTGCTCTCCTAATTTGTTTTTGGTATCACCCTCTTTTACCTTGGTATGTAGTGTAAGATATTGGTCTATACCTAGTTTTTGCCATACTGCTTTCCAGTTTTCCCAGTTTACTATCTTAGAAGAGGGAGAGGGCATACAGCTGAGAGCAGAGGGCTATAGACGGTCCCAAGTGTCTGAAGATCAGTAGGTAATAGAGAGAAGCTCATTGAGCACAGTATCGAGAGACCAGTAGCAACTCTACCTTCCCCTGCTTCCCAAAGAGATAGTGCAATGTCTGGCAAAGAGGAAAGCCGCAGTGCCTAGTAGAGGAGAGGATGACTTCCCCAGAGAACAGCCAGGGCTCTGTATCATTGAAGATGTGAGTTGTTTTGATCATATGTGTTCTCTCCCTGTTTGTGTATATGTGCTCTGTTCCTTGCATATGTGACTTCATGTGCATACTCCCTGACTAGTGGTAAGTATAGTTTACTTTCCTCTCCCCAATCTATCTTGTGAGCATGAAAGGATCTTTTTTTGACACTTAATTTGCTATGCTTTTTGGTAAAATTCATCTTTTGCTTTGAGCTATTATGTCCTTTTTGGTTTGCTCAAACCAGCAAAAAACAAACACATTAGTGGGAGCTTGCTAGCTATGGTTTTGAGTGGATGCTGATTTGTGAAGGCCTCAAACCTCTGAGGAAAGGGGAATCTGGAGATAATCAAATATTTGTTGAATTCATTTAAAAATACCACTTTGTTAATTTTACTCCCATGATCAAAAGCCTTCAGGAACTTCTAAATTCCAAAAGGATAAAGGCAAAACTCCTTCACTGTTCAAGACAATCATGCCCCCCAGTGGTTCTTAACTTTTTTTGTGTCACATGTCATCTTTTTGGCAATCTGGTGGAGCCAGTGAACCCCTACTCAGAATAATATTTTAAACTCATAAAATAAAATGCATAGCATTACAAAGGAAACCAATCATATCAAAATACAGTTATCAAAACATTACAAAAACAAATTCACAGACCCCAGGGTTAAAACCTCTGATCCCTATCTATCCCTTTCTATCCTTCCAGCTTTGTATGTTCCCACACATAAAATGTTTTACTCACTATTCTCCATGCATACTTCATGCTTTTTCTCCTCTGACTCTATATTTATACTGTTCTAGTTAATTATAACATTTCCATCTTCAACCTTACCAAGTGAAATATACAGTTTTCAAGGTCCAGCTCAATTGCCATCTACTCCATGGCCTTGCACAACTATGCTCTACATTTTAAAACCATAGCACCTATTATGAGTACCACTTATAGCCTTCATCCCATAGTATTTCGTATTGCAGTTATTGGCACTTACACATCTTATCCTTCACTTCAACTAGTGTGCAAATCCCTGTAGAGCAGAGACTGTCTTACACATTCTTGTACACCCCACAGTATGTAGCTTAGCAGGCAAACTTCTGTTGGATGATTTTACAAAGTACCTTTATTCAGATAGTTAATAACATTTTATGAGAGTAGAATCCTAGAATTTTAGACCATGAGAGGATCATTCCAGACATTTTTCCAACATGTCTTGAAAGTATATAATTTTCAAAAATATTACAGGGACCCTGGGATGAAAGACTCTTGGAAACGAATATCTTTTATAGGACAGTTATCTGTGTTTAAAAACAACAACAAAAACCTTTCAATGAGCTATAGTTGTTTTCTAACAAGTCATTTAGCTCAATAGCAGTGACTCTGCTAAGTATCACATATACATGTGGATATAAATATCCAATACACCTCCACACATACTTTCTATTTATCTGCCAGAGTTAGGGCCAATCCTCAGCAAAACTGTGAAGACAATAAGGTTTTTCTTTGGATCTCATGGCCTCATATTTCCAGCATTTTCTCAGCCTCAATGGCAATTTCTTCCTGGTTTCAGATGCTCAGGCTCTCCAGCTCTCCAATCCTTTACCCCCTGTCAAAAAAGGAAAGAATCTACTCTCAATCAATGATATTTTTTATCACTTCTTTGTTATCGATTCTATTAGAGTGACATCATATATAGAAACTAGACTCAGGAAGATACTGAGTTCAAGTCTCATTTCTAATATTTGCTAGTTGTTTGTGACCTTTGGCAAATCACTTAACTTCTCAGGGAATTCCCTGGGCTCAGTAGGTAAGTCATAAGAATGCCATCTAAGTGGCAGAACTCCCTCTTGCTGACAAAATAGGTCCTTAGCACACATGGATAGACTGATAACACCTCAGTGTGAATAAATTTCAGGTGATATGTTTCCTTGGCCACAAATTTTTCTTTCAGTACTTTTCTGTGTGAAATGTAAAGATTTGTCTCTATTAAAGAAATTTCAGGTAACAGGAAGCATAGGGGAGTAAGACCCTGAAACAAATGATTATGTCTATTCCTGTGACCAGGGCCAAAGATAAACATGTTTAGTTCATTGAGGATAATTAGTGGGGTATGTATACAGGGAATTGGGCCAAAATGGGCAGCCTTTAATCCTTTATACTATTTTTTTTTCCTTAAGAAAGAGGAGTTAACTAGCTGTGTGATCCTGAGTAAGTCACTTAACCCTATTGCCTAGCCAAAAAAAAAAAAAAAAAGAGGAGTTAGAGTCATTAATGGGAGCTCTTGGGGAACAAAGTAACATATGTCCCCCTCCATTGCCAGCTTCTTCCAATAACAGTAGTAGTAGTAGCAGCAGCAGTAATAGTAATAGCTAGCATTTATGTAGTATTTTAAAATTTGCAGAACACTTTACAAATAATTATCTGATTTGAGATATTTCAAATATCTCAATAGTAATAATTGAACCTATGGAAGCTGGTAAGATACCTGAGAGGGTGGGGGGGGGAGAGAGAAGAGAGGGAAAGAGAGAGAGAGAGAGAGAGAGAGAGAGAGAGAGAGAGAGAGAGAGACAGAGAGAGAGCCCAGAGGAGAGCTTTATAAGGCATCTATATTTAGGGGCAGAACATGAAAAAGGACCCAACAAATGAGTCAGAGAAGTCTTCTTAGTAGAAGAGCCAGGAGAAAGCAATATCACAGAAGTCAAGAGAAAATAAAAGTATCTGGGAGGAGAGGGTTGTCAGTATCAAATGCTGAAGAAGTTCAAGAAGGTTGGAGATGGAGAAAAGGCCATCTGGATTTAGCAGTTAGGAAGTCATTGGTAATCTAAGAGAGGGCAACTTCAATCGATGATCGGTGATGTTGAAAACCAGATTTCAAAGAGTTGAAATATGAGTGGTATGTAAGGAAACAGAGGCATGAGTGTAGACATACATCTTCTGTGTTTGTGAAAAGAAGAGACAGCGGCAGCAGGATCAGAGAGCTAGAGTTGGAAGGGACCTTGAAGGCCATTTAGTTCAACCCTCTTGTTTTACATAGAGCAGAAGCTGAATTGGAAAATACCCAACAGAGTACAGAACTCTGATGACTTTCAGAGGAACAGCTAAGCACTAAATGACTTGGGCACATTGGGGTAAAAAAGTAATCCCTTCTTTGGTTGCTGAGCAGGAAAAGCTATTGGCTCAGTTGATCTTTAAAAGATGAATGCCCCACCCTCAGTCTTGTTCTTCTCTTCCCATCTGCAGATCGAGCTGACTATTTGAAACTATAAAGGGGTGGATTGAGAGATTCACCCTTCCCTTCACCCCAGCAGCATGGCTATTCCTACATGGCAGACAGTGACCTGGTTCCTCTCAGGTCACTCTGGTAAGCATATCCTTCCTTAAACTGCACACTTCTGTTAATTGGCCTCTATCTGTGCCTCTCTATTTTTTTGTTTGTTTTGTTTTGGTTTTTTACTACACACTTCTGTAAAATAGTTACTGTGTACCTCTTGTCCCTCTGCATGCCTCTGTTGTTTTTGAAACTGCACACCTCTGTAAAGGTGAACTGCGTGCCTCAGTAACCATGTGCCTCTGTAAGGACTGTAACTGTATGCTTTGTTAAAGCTATCTGTGTCTGTTTGTATCTGTCTTGACGTTGTGACTGTTTGTGTTTTTGTAAAATGTCAAATATCAATGTCATGTTTGTGTTGTGAGCTAGATTCTATTACCTTGAAAGATTTAAAATGCAGCCAGCCAGAAAAACTTCTAGGGCTGTAGCCAGGAAGTTTAGAACACTGAGAAAGATTAATGAACTTTCACACTTGAAGCAATTGTCCCAGTAAACAGGACTAACTCTCACTTTAGGCTTTCCAAGGGAGATTAGGTTATTTAAAAAAAATACACAAAACCTGCAAGCCTTTTTTTTCCTTTGGTTGGGGTTTTTTTTTTTTTTGTTTGTTTGTTTGTTTGTGTTTTTTTTGCCATTTCAGCTTTGGTTATGTTCGAATTACAGAAATAAAGTCAGATCATCAAAGTTTATGAAACTACTAAAAACATCTTAACAGATTGAGGAATTTGAAGATTAATCATTTTAAGATTGCAGGAGAGAAATCCTGGGACCTTGGGGTAATTCCAGGAACTCACTCCCTCCTAAAATATCTTAGTAAGTTTTGGAGTACTACTCTGTAGAATTTGTTTTAAGGAAAAATAAGGATTAGATTTTATAAAAGTTTTAAAAGTAAATGGCAAGATTAATAGCTTCATTATTCTAGGACAATGAAGGAAAGCAGCTAGTTTGAAAGTAATCCCAGAGTGAAGAAAGAAAAAAAATAAGTAAAAGGTTTGCACCATATAGCAACATCTTGTTTACTCTTCCTTGAATGATTGCTTAAATCAAAGACTCCTGTGACCTCTCCCCAGTCAGAGATCTTCTTCCTGTTAACCCCTTTGATTCCATATAAGATTTCCAAATAAAGGTATTGAAAAAAATGCTGGAAAAATGCAGGAAAACTTGAATTATGTTCTGGTTGCAGAAATTTATTAGCTGTGTAATCTTAGGCATGTTATCTTATCTCTTTTTGCCCCAATTTCCTGATCTATAAAGAGAAAAATTATGGTATCCATCTCCCAGGTATTGTGAGATCAAAATGATATGATTGTAAAGTGCTTAACACAGTGACTGGCATATGCTGAGCAATATATTATTGTTTCTTTAAATGACCATAATTGTTTCATACCTGATAATTCTAAAGTGGTTTTAAAATGCCAAGGGTAATAAGATTAATGATTTTCATATGTGATCATTTGGAAACACAATTAACTGAATTGATGTCATCTGAAGTTTTGTTTCAGGTTTTAATACATGATGTTGTTTGTGTTATTATATTTCTAAATTCTCTTACAGTATGAAATTTGAGGTACTATTGCAACAGAAATGCTGTTAGTCAAAACAACTTTTCAATCTGGATGCTGTTATACATGAATTGGGCTTTTAAAAGGATATAATAAAAATAGATATTTGAAAACTTAAATAGTTAATGAGGCATATTTTGTTATAAAACAGATAATAATATGTAACAGCAAATTTTCAATTTAAATTCTTGGGTATTATGGAAGTGCATAGGGTGGTTTAAAGATGTAGTTTCAATATATTAATGATGAGTCAACTATCATGTATTTGCTGTATGTCTGAAGCCCCAGAATATGGGTAGTTTTAATTTATAAGTAAAGGATAAATGAAATGTTAACTGTTCAGGAAACATCAAGAAAGATATTCAGACTCTAAGGTGTGGTTAGTGAAATTTTGCTACTTAAAGTAAAAATTCTTGGGACTGTAATTTACTATTGTTTTGAATTTTGATTATAGGGATAGTTGCCTAAATTGTAATGGAGCCAAAAGCAGAAAATAGCATGTGCTGCAGTATGGGAACTGCTAAAGGGTGGATGTCTGTGCCTGGAAAAAGTTTTGGGGATGACTTTGGCACAACCTAGGTAAGATCTTCTTGACTCTATTTCCCCATTGTGCTATTTCCTTTCTGAAAAGGAAATTTCCCCACCTGGTTAATTCTGAACTTTGCTTTTAACACTATGGGACTACATGATTGGCAGTCAGTTATGACTCATGACTAGAATCAAGCAGAGCTAAAGGAGTTTTCCCCCCTATTATGACATTGTTATAACTATATCCCTCTTTTTCCTTTTATAGCAAATTTCTATAATCAAGAAGCTTTATAAATACAATACTAAATCTATTAAATAATAGATTGATAATGGAACATTTCTGAGTTGCTATAATGGGATGCAAATATGAACACCTTATAATTTTAACTTGTATTTGTGGTCAAATTATAATATAGGGATGATATCCTATTAAGGGAGAAATGATTAACCAAGGTAATAAGACACAGATGTAAGGTAAAAGTTTCCTAAATAAATGGAATGGTAAATTTTGAGAAAGCAACAGGATTATATGATTGGCTTCCAAATTTATTGATCATGGAAATTCAGGCTTTGAGTATGTTTTAGTAATAAGTTCTCAAAATTGGATTAAGAATTTACACATAAATTGTATGGATAATGGTACAGATAGTGAAATTATTTTCCCATTATTAAAGTTATCTGTCTGATAATTTTAAAAGGCAGAAGAGTTCATTTTGCAGTTGAACCATCTCTATGTGTTGAGACATTTTTTAAAATTTATCTATCTATCTATCTATCTATCTATCTATCTATCTATCTATCTATCTA